>NC_069502.1:1151844982-1152144982 GCF_027579735.1 Bombina bombina | reverse complement strand
GTGCCGGATTTGCATTCGGAACATCTGTAGTGACGTAAGCATCGATCTGTGTTGGACTGAGACCGGCGGATTGTATGTTATGTCACAAAATTCTACTTTTGCCAGACTGTAGCCTTTGATAAATAAGGCGAATCAAGCTCTCCCCAATTATGCTGCGGAATTCCAGCGTATTTGCGGTTGACGGCTTGATAAATAGGGGCCTATATGTTGAAGGGCATACGATCTTCCTCATTTAAGTAACATCACATGTGGAGGGATCATTAATGTCTTGTGATTTACCCCAAAAAGGGCCAGATTATAAGTGAAGCTCTAAATATTGCTTTCGGGAAATCAACATTTGCGCTCCACTGAGTAATACCAGGCCAGCCCACGCTTATGTGTGTTGGTATTACAAGTGGTTAGAGATGGCATCAGAACCTAAGCACATCGAGTAGCGCAGCAATTGCAGCAAATATTATTATATATGTATATGATTAAACACATATATATGTATGTATTAATATGTGTATATACACATATGAACACATAAAAATATGTATATAAGCATATAACTATATATTTACTAGGAACACACAGTTCCCATAGATAGCAATGTAAAGGCACTTTTCACCCCACTCCCGACAAATTTACACCCAAAATACTGCCTAGTGCAGTAATTTTATCAAAAAATAAAGATGCTGCTATCTTTATTTTTTAATAAAATACACTACATTGTATTTTAGGGGCATTTGGGGCACATTTATAAAATTAACCAGAGATGGCTAATTAATAATCGCGCGGCCACAAATGGGAAAATTTGCGGGTGCATGATAATTTAGCGCTCCACTTTTAATCTAGCCCAAAATACACAAGTTAAAGAACACAGAAGAGTGTTCAAACATCTCCTCTTCACCAGGCAAGTAAAACAGAAGATGTTTCTGTGCCATTCTTTGCATTACCAGGGTTAAAAAAGGTAATTATTCCTCCTTATTCATGTAGTAAACATAACTACAATTGTTTAGGAGGTGTCTTCATAAGTCCATCTCCTGCATAACTTGGGGAACCTTCTGAGGCACTGACACCAGGTTTTTCTATATCTCATCCTCCAATTTATTCCATGTTTGATAAGGTCCCTCTAGTCCTGCTTAATGTCCAAGTTCCTCTGGCGAAGGACTTGAAGAAGCAACTATTGTGCAACTGGGGTATACAGAAATACCAGGTGCAGCTTAGGGGAAGTTTAAATACTTGGGGGTCGATTTATTAAAGTGCGGACGGACATGATATGATGTAGCGTATCATGTCCCCCGCAAATCGATAAATAGCGACAGCATGATACAATGTGGTGATTTCAGCTCAGTGGCTCAGGCTGTTGTTAGATGTTGGATTCTCATACAACATACACGCTCCTGAGCTTACCTCAGTATTTTCTCATTTTAAGAACGATACCAAGAAAAAGTTAAAATCAATCATGAAAAATAATTAGGAAAGGTGTGTAAAATTGTAAAGTGTATAAAGAAAATTTAATTTTGACTTCCATGTCCCTTTAATTGCCTGTTAGTGAGACTTTCATATACCTTGTTTGGGAGGTCCTTAGCCACATCATTTGAGGATTTAAATGTTGTCCACAAAGCTAAATATCAAAGATGCAGGTGTGATCATCTATTTCCTATTCATTTTTTCTTTCTCCCTTATTAACCTCTCTTCTTTCTCTGACTAAAAATGTTAAAAGATGCTACCTTCCACATTTATGCAGTTATCTCCTTTAAAGGGACACTGAACCCACATTTTTTTCTTTCGTAATTCAGATAGAGCATGCAATTTTAAGCAACTTTCTAATTTACTCCTATTATCAATTTTTCTTTGTGCTCTTGCTATCTTTATTTGAAAAGGAAGGCATTTAAGCTTTTTTTTGGTTCAGTACTCAGGACAGCAGTTTTTTTATTGGTGAATGAATTTATCCACCAATCAGCAAGGACAACCCAGGATGTTCACCAAAAATGGGCCGGCAACTAAACTTACATTCTTGCATTTCAAATAAAGATACCAAGAGAATGAAGAAAATGTAATAATAGGAGTAAATTAGAAAGTTGCTTAAAATTTCATGCTCTATCTGAATCACAAAAGAAAAAAATTGGGTTCAGTGTCTCTTTAAGCACCCCAGCATCCCCTGCTTATTTGGTTATATCAATATGTCATTTTATACAACCTGCTTTCTTTCATCAGTAAATCTTTAGCCTCTCTTTGCAAATGAAGAACACAGAGTCAGTGTACAAAATTGCCACTAACTTGAAAAAGCTTGTTTTGATATTCTTGGAAGTCATCAGGGCAGCTGTCATACTGGTATTTACTTCCCCTCTAGCAATGCTGCTATGTGACCACTTTCAGATAAGATAAATGAAGGGGAGGGACTCTATTGAAACTCAATATGCAGCTTGGTATTATCACACAAGCAAAGCCTAAAGGGAACTAATTTTTTGGTTTGATGTATAAATAGAAACAATATCTCTAATTTGACTTTACCAAGACAAGCATATTAATGGGACAGTGCACACCAATTGTTTAATATAACTGCATATAATATACACTGTTATAAAGGATATACACAAATACTAATCTAAAAATCCAGTGTAAAACCTTAAAAAAAATACTTAGAAGCTCCCAGTTTAGTACTGTTGATGAAGTTAGTATGGGACACCCACTAAAAGGGTCTGGGAAAACAAGAGCAGACACTCCCCCCTCCCCTGTATATGAAAAGACTGATAACATAAACAGGAGCCAGCAGGAGTCTGTAAACACACGTATACATATGACACTGTGGGGCTTGGCTAGGAGTGTGAAAATCAGCACAATGTTATTAAAAAAATAAGCAAAAATATACCTTGTTACAAAAACACTTCCAGATGGGCTATATAAATGCATCATCTACAAAACATTTATGCAAAGAAAAATCTGGTTAGTAACCAGCACAAACCATACATGGTGAGTTTCTGCATGTAGAGAAGTTGTTTGCATGCAGACATCTCTGATGATTTGTGGTTGAAACAAAATGATAGGCCTGATGTATCAGTTGACTAACCCGGCAACCTTCCATCAGGAAACTCTTCATTCTTAAACCTGTCAAAGAGTGACATAAGACATATGAGTTGTGAGTAGATATGTGCAATTCGTTTCGGATCGATTCGGAAATTCTGCAAATTCTGCAAATTCTGAGATTTCCGAATTAAAATACTGCCGAATTTACCTAATAAATCCGAATTAGTTTGGATTTATTCGGTAAATTCGGATGGCCATGGATTACACTAGTATTGTACAGTATATTAGGTTATATCACTCTGCTATGGGTTACACCTACTATACAGTACATAATACTAGTCTAATCCCACCTAACACTTACCGAAATTCCAAATTTCCGAACAGAATCGAACCGAATCCAGCCGAATTTCTTCGAATCCAAATGAATCCGAACCGAATCGATTCAAAATTTTCCGAATTCGAACCTATCCGAACCGAAATTCGAAAAATTCCGAATCGATCCGAACCGAATTTTTTCGCCATGCACATATCTAGTTGTGAGTACCAGTGCCTTGACACTCTGGGGCCCATTTGTCAAGCTCCGTATGGAGCTTGAAGGGTCGTGTTTCTGGCGAGCCTTCAGACACGCCAGAAACACAAATTATGGAGCAGCGGTCTAAAGACTGCTGCTCCATAACCTGTCCGCCTGCTCTGAGGAGGTGGACAGAGATCGCGTGAAATCAACCCGATCAATACGATCGGGTTGATTGACACCCCCTGCTAGCGGCCGATCACAAGAGCTGCTGGTGCAATGCTGAATGCGGAGAGCGTATTGCTCTCTGCATTCAGCGATGTCTGTCGGACATGATCCGCTGATCGGATCTTGTCGGACAGACATTTCATATGTTATTAAATTATTAGGGTCTGAAAAATATCTGATAAACTGGATCAGAAGGATTGAAAACAATCCTATTGACTCCTCTGTGGTCTGTTACTTAGGAGCACAGCGCATGTTTTGAAACTTAAAGGGACAGTATACACCAATTTTCACATATCTGCATGTTATAGATACTACTATAAAGAATAAGATGCACAGATACTGATATAAAAATCCAGTATAAAACTCTTTAAAAACTTACTTAGAAGCTTCCCGTTTAGCTCTGTTTAAAAGGTTACTGGAACACCCACTGCAAGTGGGAAATAGCAGACACTCTCCCCTCCCCCTTCTTTTGCATATGAAAAGAACCTTTACACAAACAGAAGCAAGCTGAAGTTGGTATCTGTCGGTATTCTCCTTAAACTTTGGGGCTTGGTTAGGAGTCTGTAAATCAGAGCAAAGTTATTTAAAAATAAGCAAAACTACCCAATTAAAAAAACAAACATAAAAAACCAAACTGTATGGGCTTTATAAATGGATCATCTACAAAATCTTTATGCAAAGCAAAATCTAGTGTATAATGTCCCTTTAAGCAGAGAAGGTTGCACTGTAAGACGTTATCCAGCAACTAAAATGTTAAATTCAGCCCTTGAAGTTTAGTGATCTGTGATTATGGGGTCGATCACAATCCGGTAGAAAAGCTTATCAACATATTTATCTACAACAATCCCTATAGAATTTAATAGTGAACTTTGTAGAAAAAAATCATTAGATAAACTTTTTTACAGGATTGTAATGGAACCCTATGTTGGGATCTAAAAATGTTGCATATTTTAAATGGTGCTGTTTCCACTTCTTCCAGTATTTACGTTTTTGTGAATAATTATTTTTACTTAATAAAAATGTAAAATATTGCTTTATTACATTTTTAAATTTTGAAACTTTGCACTAAAATTAAATGTTATCATTATATTTAATTTATGTTTGCAATTAAATATTTGTTGATTTTTTAAAAAGTTAATTTTATTCAAAATAATATAAAATTATTAATTGTGTTAAAGTGATGGTAAATTCAAGAGTAACTATTTACCATACGATGTGAAACTAAAAATAAATATGAGTTTCATTGATTAAAACACACAATTTTTACACTTACTGGATTAATTTATTTGCAACAGCTAGTATTCTATGCAATCCGCTGTCAGCCCCAACACAAATAAAAAAACAAATTCTGACTATATTTGCGTTGCCCAAAAAAATCCATGGCGTTTTGGCATGTTTCAATCTAAAAAAAAACCCTGTTCATTTGCGCATGCGTTAGCGATGTCATGCTGCTTCCCTGCATTCATGACTCCCATGCCTATTTCAGTTTTGAAGACCCAGCTGCTCACAGTTTATGGGATACGGAGAATATATTATAATTATAGTCGGATGCGTTACAAAGAGCATGCGCAATGAATTGTGGAAAAGTCAGCATCGCGTCATGAATAATTATAGAGCAGGTGGGACCGCTATCTAAATAACAGTGTTAAAGTGAAGGTAAACTTTGATGAATTAAAGCCCGTTTTTTTAAAATACTATTAAAAACAGGGGCACTTTCATTCATCAAGGTTTAGAAGGCAGCCGTTTTGATTAAAAACGTACCTTTGTTTTCACAGCCAGAGCAGCTTCCCCCACCCGGAGATCCTCTCTTCACACGTCATCAATGACAAATCCGGCTTCCTCCAATCACGGCATGGCCTCAGGCAATGACTACCCTGGTGGGAAAGCCGTGATTGGAGGAAGCCAGATTAGTCATTGATGACGTGTGAAGAGAAGATCTCCGCGTGGGGGAAGCTGCTCTAGCTGTGAAAAGAAAAAAAACGTAAATTTTTAATCAAAACGGCTGCTTTCTAAACTTTGATGAATGAAAGTGCCCCTGTTTTTAATAGCATTTTTAAAAAACAGGCTTTCATTCATCAAAGTTTACCTTCACTTTAATAGAAGAAAGTAGACAGAGGCGGAGTATACGAATGAAGCAACAGATCAGTAAGATATGAATTTATTAATTAAATAGATTGCCAATTACCAACAAACGGCAAGATTACGAGTTTTGCGGTATGAGTGAAAAAGCAGCGTTAAGGCTCTTTTTCACTACCGCTAGTATTACGAGTCTTGCAGGTTTAGCTGCACCGCACACCTTTTTGGCCGTAAGGCAACATAAAAAGTAATTTTTCAATGGGACTTCCTTTGCGCCGGTATTACGAGTTTGCCTGGGAGGCCAAAAAGTGAGCGGTACAGCCAATACCGTCAAGATTCATACCGTAAACTGAAAGTCAGTAGTTATGAGTTTTACGCTACAAAGCTGTACCATAAAACTCATAACTAAAGTGCTAAAAAGTACACTAACACCCATAAACTACCTATTAACCCCCTAAACCGAGGCCCTCCCGCATCACAAACACTAAAATAAAATTATTAACCCCTAATCTGCCGCTCCCGACATCGCCGCTATAATAAACATATTAACCCCTAAACCGCCACACTTCCGCATCGCAAACAGTTAAATATTATATACATTACAATAATCATTTAAGATGCTTATAAAATAACAAAATGTTTTTTTAAGCAATTAATCAGATGCATAAACATCCTAGGTAGTTTTGAATGTGTACATTTCTACTATGGATTTGCATTCTGACATTTATAATGGCATATATTTCACATTTAATGTAATTGAGCCTGCTAGTTTATACACAAGGATTTTTGTACTGCTATTTTATTACTTGCAAGTGTTTTAATTCCTTTTTCCTTTTGAAGGTGTGGGCTGTGGGTTGCGGGAGCAGTCTCCATGTGTGCCTTTATTCAGGGCCCTGATTGGTTGGGTGTTCCTTTAAAGGGACACTGAACCCAAAAAATTTCTTTCGTGATTCAGATTGAGCATGAAATTTTAAGCAACTTTCTAATTTACTCCTATTATCAAATTTTCTTCTTTCTCTTGGTATCTTTATTTGAAATGCAAGAATGTAAGTTTAGATGCCGGCCCATTTTTGGTGAACAACCTGGGTTGTCCTTGCTGATTGGTGGATAAATTCATCCACCAATAAAAAAGTGCTGAAACCAAAAAAAAGCTTAGATGCCTTCTTTTTCAAATAATGATAGCAAGAGAACAAAGAAAAATTGATAATAGGAGTAAATTAGAAAGTTGCTTAAAATTGCATGCTCTTTCTGAATTACAATTTTTTTTTGGTAACAGTGTCCCTTTAACTCTCAGCAAGCACCTTGAGCACCTATTCCTATGACTAAGCGCCACTAGAGTGTGCGAAACGCGTCAGTATTGCTATCCTTGTCTCTTGCATTACAATGCACTTTTAACTTTTGCCTAAATAGAGATATTTTTTAATATTATCTTGCCCCTCGAGTGCTCAGATACCTGCTCTTTTGTTCTAAATATTATTAACCCCTAATCTGCTGTCCCTAACATCGCCGCAACCTACATTACAGTTATTAACCCCTAATCTGCCGCTCCCAATGTCGCCGCCACCTACCTACACTTATTAACCCCTAATCTGCCGCCCCCAATGTCGCCGCCACTATACTAAAGGTATTAACCCCTAAACCTAACCCTAACATTAACACCCACTAACTTTAATGTAATTAAAATAAATCTAAATAAAACCTACTATTAATAACTAAATAATTCCAATTTAAAACTAAATACTTACAAATAAAATAAACCCTAAGCTAGCTACAATATAACTAATAGTTACATTGTTACATTGTTGCTATCTTAGGTTTTAATTTTATTTCACAGGCAAGTTTGTATTTATTTTAACTAGGTAGAATAGTTAGTAAATAGTTATTAACTATTTACTAGCTACCTAGCTAAAATAAATACAAATTTACCTGTAAAATAAAACCTTTTCTGAGTTACACTAACACCTAACCTTACACTACAATTAAATAAATTACATTAATTAAATGCAATTAACTAAATTACAAAAAACAAACAAACACTAAATTACACAAAATAAAAAAGAAATTATCAAATATTTAAAATAATTACACCTTATCTAATAGCCCTATCAAAATAAAAAAAGCCCCACCCCAAAATAAAAAAAAACCCTAGCCTAAACTAAACTGCCAATGACCCTTAAAAGGGCCTTTTGCTGGGCATTGCCCCAAAGAAATCAGCTCTTTTACCTGTAAAAAAAATACAAACAACCCCCCAACAGTAAAACCCACCACCCACACAACCAAACCCCCCAAATAAAATCCTATCTAAAAAAAACTAAACCCCCCATTGCCCTTAAAAGGGCATTTAGCTCTTTTTCAGCCAAAACCCTAAGCTAAAAATAAAACCCACCCAATAAACCCTTAAAAAAACCTAACACTAACCCCCGAAGATCCACTTACAGTTTTTGAAGACCGGACATCCATCCTCAATGAAGCCGGGAGAAGTCTTCATCCAAGCGGCAAGAAGTCCTCAACGAAGCCGGGAGAAGTCTTCATCCAAGCGGCAAGAAATGGTCCTCCAGACGGGCAGAAGTCTTCATCCCGACAGCATCTTCTATCGGCATCAGCCAATAGGATTTTTTCACCTTTAATTCCTATTGGCTGATAGAATTCTATCAGCCAATTGGAATTCAAGGGACGCCATCTTGGATGTCGTCATTTAAAGAATAATTAATTCTTGAAGATCCCTCAACAGAAGAGGATGCTCTGTGCCGGATGTCTTGAAGATGGAGCCGCTCCGTGTCGGAAGGATGAAGATAGAAGATTCCGTCTGGATGAAGACTTCTGCCCGTCTGGAGGACCACTTCTTGCCGCTTGGATGAAGACTTCTCCCGGCTTTGTTGAGGACTTCTTGCCACTTGGATGAAGACTTCTCCTGGCTTCGTTGAGGATGGATGTCCGGTCTTCAAAAACTGTAAGTGGATCTTCGGGGGTTAGTGTTAGGTTTTTTTAAGGGTTTATTGGGTGGGTTTTATTTTTAGCTTAGGGTTTGGGCGGAAAAAGAGCTAAATGCCCTTTTAAGGGCAATGCCCATCCAAATACCCTTTTCAGGGCAATGGGGAGCTTAGGTTTTTTAAGATAGGATTTTATTTGGGGGTTTGGTTGTGTGGGTGGTGGGTTTTACTGTTGGGGGGTTGTTTGTATTTTTTTTTACAGGTAAAATAGCTGATTTTTTGGGGGAAATGCCCCGCAAAAGGCCCTTTTAAGGGCCATTGGCAGTTTAGTTTAGGCTAGGTTTTTTTTATTTTGGGGGGGCTTTTTTATTTTGATAGGGCTATTAGATTAGGTGTAATTAGTTTAAATATTTGATAATTTCTTTTTTATTTTGTGTAATTTAGTGTTTGTTTTTTTGTATTTAATTAATGTAATTTATTTAATTTTAGTGTAAGGTTAGGTGTTAGTGTAACTCAGGTTAGGTTTTATTTTACAGGTAAATTTGTATTTATTTTAGCTAGGTAGTTAGTAAATAATTACCGTATTGTTCCGCATATAGGCCGCACCTGAATATAGGCCGCACCCTTAAAGTTTGGTGCCATTTTAAAGAAAATAAATTTTAAAGACAATACACACATTAATAGAACAGTAAAACAGTATTTTTATTTTATGAACACATGTACCGGTATTTTCCAGCTTTTAACAGCATAAATAAAGACGGACCCCTGCACAACAATCAACAACAATCAACAACATTAGCAAATGTTCTTAAGTCATCCCTTTAAGAAATTTTAGTCACTATCACTGCCTTGCTCTCCACCAATAGCATTATTTCTGCTCAGGTTTTCATCACTACTTTCAATGCTTTCTACATCACTTTCACTGTTTTCTTCATCATTCTTCTGATCCACTTCTCTCTGATCTTCCCACAATACATCATCTTCACTACCATCCAATGCATTTGACAGGCAACATTTTTTGAAACCTTTTATGACTGATTCTGAAGATATCATTTCCCACGCTGAAATAATCCACTGGCACAGCAAAGCCACTGACGGTTTCTTAATTTTGCCGCTTGGTGTGAGGGCATGATTTCCAGCCACAAGCCATTCAGAATACTGATGCCGTAGATTATCTTTAAATGGCTTGTTGACCACAACATCAAGAACTTGGAGTTGGGATGTCATACCTCCTGGTATTACAACCAGATCTGATTTCAAGGATGCAATCTTACTTTTTACATCAGGTGTTAAATGTCCTTTAAAGGCATCCAATACCAGCATTGCTTTTTTTGCACGAAGAGCACCAGGCCTATTCTTCCAAACAACTGATAGCCAATCATTCATCAGCTCCTTGCTCATCCATCCCTTTTCATGGCATCTAACAATTAAGCCTCTTGGAAGATTTTCTTTTGGCATAGTTTTCCTTTTTAGGATCACATAAGGTGTCAGCTTATGACCATCAGCTGTAACAGATAACATTGCTGTGATACGTAATTTTTCATTGCCAGTGGTCCTCAATCGATTTTGCTCCTTTTTGATCGACAGTTGTATTACTTGGCATATCAAAGAAAACAGGAGTTTCATCAGCATTTCCAATTTGGCTCAATGGATAGTTGTGCTTTTTCCTGAGCTCTATGACATACCGTTGAAATGCAAGCAGCTTTTCATTAAAGTCAACAGGTAGTCTTTGTGCTAGTGTTGTTCGGCGTCTCAGAAAGAGGCCATTTCTGAGCATAAATCTACGGCACCATCCAAGGCTTGCTTTAAATTCATGCCTGGGAATATTTAATTCACTGGCGATTTCTAATGCCTTCAATTGTATGATTTTGCGGGTGACAGGCATTCCATTTTTTCTTTGTTCTAGAATGAAGGGAACCACTGCTGCATCAACTTCACAATACCTCCCTTTCTTAGGCCCTCTGAATGATTTTCTTGTAGAAGCCGAGTTTTCTATTTTCTGATGTATCAGCTTCCATCTACGTACATTTTTCTCATCTATGTCATATTTTCTGGCGGCTTCCCTATTGCTTGTTTGTTCAGCATATTTTAAGACTTTTATCTTAAAATTTGAATTGTAACTTCGTCTTTTCCCTTGGCTAGTAGAATTTCGAATCTCCACATGATCCTCCATATTGGTACCGGTAGTTTACTGTATGTTAGCTCCTGTACAAAAATCCACATTATCAATTACGGTAACAGTATCTGTATACTTTTTTTTTTTCATGAGTATGGTAAATTACGGTAGAAAGTTGCTTAAAATTGCATGCTCTATCTGAATCATGAAAGAAAAAAATGTGGGTTTAGTACCGGTATCCCTTTAACCCGGATTTTCATGATGCTGCAAATGGTCTAACACAGTTGTCTACCGGTAATTTGCAGCATGTGTCCCCCCAAACTGAGCAGAAATGTGATATGTGGTGGACAACAGCAGGGATAGAGAGTTGCTTAGCCAAAAAAAAAAAAAAATACCGTATAAGCACATACGGTACATGCACACACATACCATATGACAAATTTTAACAATCGAGTGCAACTCAGCCTGAAAGGCACACTGTGAGATAAGCAGCATATTAAAATATGCAGATCTGCTCACATGATGACCTGCAGACACAGACTGACATTTTTTTTTTTAATAGGGGGACCAAGTACGGTAATCACATAAAGTCTAACAAAATAAAGCTGCAATGTTTGCAAGTGATTGAGGCCAGCACTTCCAAATTTGTAAGCAATGATTCCCAATGTAGGGTGTCAGCTCCCAGGGGGATCCTTTTCCACTTCCCCAAGAGTATAGAATAAAACAAAGGAAAGATGCTGCACTCCTTAGTATGATAATTTCAAATGTGAAAAAAAATAATTATTCAGGCATTAAAGCTATAATGGCTAAATAAAAAAGGCTTTTCACATTTGAAATTACCATACTAAGGAGTGCAGCATCTTTCCTTTGCTTTATTTTAACAGTATTAAAGCTGCAATTTTTCATTTAATAGTACAGTATTTTTAGCAGGTATGATGTGAGGGGGGAAAAAAGCTGTTTCTTACCAAACAATATCAGAGGCAAAACTGACTAACATGGGACATCCTGTGCTCTGCCCACTTCCTCCCTACCCAGACTGCAATACCCATAAGGCCATAGGGTGAACCTGTCATGTTTTAACACTGTTCCTTTAAATTACCGGTACATTGCTAATCTCCTTCTTAACATGCTATAATCATCCTCCTTAACTACGGTAACTAACAGTAATAATGGACCCTGCACCTACTCTGCACCTACTGGACTACTGGCAATAGAAAAGAGTAGTGGAGCACCAGTTACCGTAGTTTAAAAAGCAAAACATCTTTATTGTTCCATAATCCATTTAAAAGGTGATGTGGAAAACAGCTTTGATAACGACCAAGTGCCGAAACATGTCAGCTGTATGAGCTGACTCCTATTTGGGACATTGACACCACTGTTTTTCCTGTTTTCCGCATCACCTTTTATGTTGAAATTTTTTATTAATTTTTTTAATTTATTTAATTTTTTATTAATTATAATATAGGTAAACATAAACAGCATCATTTACAGTTTCATAATTGTACAAGTGTCTTCTGAGAGTTAGCATTCCACATCAAACACATTAAAGTTTACATATGATGTTACCTCCTGATATTATACACTAATATATCCTTTAGCCTTTTCGGAAACCATAACATCTTGTACTCATATTGCATTCAAGAGATGCCTAACCCTGTAATCCCCTTCCCCAACTATTACCCACCCCCTCCCCCCCTCCAAGAGGTGCCATGTTTTCTGTACTAAAAGCTAAATACCTTCAAATTATATCTCAGTATGTACCTATCTTCAACTTCTTCCGTGCTGGATTCATCCTGGGTTAGTTTCCACTATCCGACCTAAATAGACTTCTCCTATTCTTAACAACTCTGCTGCTAACTTATTTCTGCCTGTCTCTGATGGTGCTCCGACCTCAATACCCAGTAAAACCAAATCTTATTAAACTGCTCTGGCTGTCCCTGTGACCAAGCGGCTAGTTCTGACAAAGTGTACGTCTCTGTAATTTTCCCCACCACCTCTTGCCATGAGGGTACCCCTACTTTCCAGTGACGGGCTATACAGATTCTCAGACATGTGCAAAGAATTTTGATGAGTTTGTTAATTGTTGTGTTAAAGGGTATCACCTTTTCATGAAGTAACGCTTGTGACATCGTAAGGGTCACTCTCTCCTCCAACAGTGTGCTTATCAATTCTGAGAGTCTACCCCATAGTGTTTGGACTTCCTGACATTCCCACCACATATGTTTAAATGTGCCCCTTTCTTGACATCCTCTATAGCAGTTGTCGTTGTGCGTTATAGAATAATGGGCCGTCCTTACTGGTGTCAGGTACCATCTGTACATTACTTTAATACAATTTTCTCTCATGTCTGCACTTATCAGACCCCTGTAGGAGTTCAACGACAACTCGTTCCAGTCCTCTGTCTCCCAAGTTTCTAATGTGTCCCTTTCCCATCTCTCAGTCACTTCTAATTTGGACCCGTGTTTAGCTTTTTGAATTAAGACGTAGATTCGAGATATCAGCTTTTTCCCTCTATCTGCCTTCATTACCATTTTCTCAAGTTCTGTAGGGCGTTGGTCCTGTTTGTGCAACGTGTATGTTACTATTGCTGACCTAACCTGTAAATACACAAACCAATGCAACCGTTCCGGTTCTATTTGATCTCTAATTTGGTTGAACGTGAGCACCGTGGACCCCAGCAAGAAGTCAGCCACCCTGTATAACCCTTTATTCGCCCATTTGTCTACTATTTTTCTTATATTTTGTGGCAGTAGAAATCTGACAGGTCTCGCCGTTGATTCTGGGTTGCATAATCGCAGTCTCTTCGCGGTCCTATTCCACAACTTGAATGCCTCTATTGTTATTGGCGACCTATAGGTCTCCCGTTTAATTATTACCTCTGAATCCCAGATAATGTCCGCTGCTCTCGAACTACTTGCTATCTCTGATTCTATTTGTGGCCATACCAACCCACTATCTTGTTTGCTTAATACAACCGTCTGTGCCAGCCTCGCAGCCTGATAATATTCCACTAAGTCTGGAACCCCCACTTCTCCTGCTTGTCTGTGCAATTGTAGTAATTGTGATGCTATTCTAGGTCTCCCTGCTCCTCTCAAATATTTCAAGAGATCCGTTTGTAATGCCTCCAATTCCGGTAAGGGGATACTGATCGGAACCGCTCTGAACAAGTACATTAATCTGGGTAGGACATTCATTTTAATAGACATTAATCTCCCATACCATGAGAAGTTACCTTTTCTCCATTTCCTTAGATCCGCTCTAATAGCTTTATAAACTGGGATATAATTTAAGTTATACAAATCTGATAAATTTTCGCCTATCTTTATTCCTAGATAAGTGATAGAGCTCTTAGCCCAGGCGAATTCAAAATTCAGCTCGATCATTTTTTTAGTATGGGGAGGTAAATTAACTGCTAGTGCCTCACATTTATCAGAATTTATCTTGTAGCCAGCGATCTCTGAGTATTCATGTAAAGTTTGATAGAGGTGTGGCAGCGAACTCAGTGGCCTAGTGATTGTCAACAGTACATCATCCGCAAATAGCATAGATTTATACTCAGAAGTCCCTACCTGTACCCCCGCAATATCTCTCGAGTTCCTTATACACGCAGCCAAAGGCTCAATACATATTGCGAATATCAGTGGTGACAACGGGCATCCCTGCCTTGTTCCGTTCAGAATGTCTATTTGCCTTGATAGATATCCTGCCGCCCCCACCACTGCCGTCGGTTTTGAATAAATGCTGCCTAGCGCCTGCATAATAGCTCCACTGAAACCCATGGCCGATAACACCTTAAACATGAAATTCCAGTCCACCCTGTCGAACGCCTTCTCTGCGTCGAGCGACAGGAGTAGAACTGGAACCCCCTTTACCTTCACATAGTCCAGCAAAGAAAGCGTTCTCCTAACATTATCTGGCGCCTCTCTGTCTTGTACAAACCCCACCTGGTCCTGGTCGACCAGGGAGGGTAAAATTCGTTTTAATCTGTTTGCCATAATTTTAGCAAAAATTTTTATATCATGATTAATTAGGGATATAGGCCTATAGTTTTGACAAAGTTTTGTATTCTTCCCGCTCTTTGGTATCACAATAATTTTTGCCTGAAGCATTTCCCTAGGTATGTCCCACCCCTCCATAATCCCATTGCAGAGATTGGTCAGGTGGGCTAGCAGTTCCTTCTTAAAAAGTTTGTAATATTCACCCGTTAACCCATCAGGGCCCGCCGCCTTACCTATTTTTAAGTCTTTAATTACCCCCAGTACTTCGTTATTTGTTATTTTTGAGTTAAGGTTTTCCAAGTCCTCACTCGATAGAGTTCTCAAATTTGCCTTATCTAGAAATTTTGAAATTTGGTTATCTATGTTTCCTGTTCTTACTTTATTCCCATCATATAAGTGTGCATAATATTGGGCAAAGCTATCTGATATCTCCTGTGGGTTCGAGGTGATCTCCCCTTTTGGTGTTACTAACTTGGGAATGGAAAAAAATTTATTATTATCCCTTAACTTACTCGCCAGATATCTGTCTGGCTTATTAGCATACACAAAATAATGGGCCTTCAGCCTCAAAGCAGCTCTAATTGATGCATCATTCAGTAATTTAGCTAATTCCTTTCTCTTGTCTACTAAAGTTTTATATGTTTTCTCTGATAGCGTGCGCTGGTGTTCCCTCTCGAGTTGTTCCACCTCCCCTTGTAGTACTCTAGCTAGTGCTGTCGCTTGTTTATTTCTCAATGATTTTTCCTTTATTAGCAACCCTCTTAACACTGATTTATGAGCTGCCCATGTCATCAGCGGATTATCTACTGAACCTACATTCAGTTCCCAATATTCCTTCAGTGCCTTTTGAATCCTACCAAATATTTCAGGGTTTTTCAGTAAAGTTGGGTTGTATGTCCAAGATCGCTGTCTAGCAAAATCTATGAGGCCCGTAAGTTCTAGAAAAATGAGTGAGTGGTCTGACCAGACACATGTCTGCGTGCCCGTTGTCACTAAATTTGGTGCTAGAATTTGGCTGATATAAATGTAGTCGAGAATTGTGTAGGTCTTGTGTGCTGGTGAGTAGTAGGTATACTCCCGCTCTGTGTTACCCAAAGCCTCCCATGAATCCACTAGCCCATGCTCCTCCAACGAACTTCGAACTGACTTAACTATGCTATTGTGTCTATGTTGTTTATTTGTTATTTTCAGAGTCTCAGAGCCAGTAAAAGAGGCCATATTAACATTAAAGTCCCCGGCTACAATTAATCTGTTTTTTTCCCAATGAGTGAGTAGTGTAGACAATTCCTTAAAGAATAAATTCTGAGACTCGTTGGGGGCGTATACATTACATAGTGTAACTTTCGTGCCTTGCAGCGTACCCTGGACTATTACGTATCTCCCATTCTTATCTCTTGTTACCCTATCCAGCACAAAATCCAGTGATCTATGTATCAAAATTGATACCCCTCTTTTCTTAGACTCTGCTGTGGCATGATAGTGTAATGGGAAATGATGTGACCAAAACCCTGGAATATTATCTTTCACAAAATGTGTCTCTTGCAGAAATATAATCTTAGCGCTTGTTTTCAGGTATTGAGACATTGCGGTCTTTCGTTTGATATCTGTATTAAGGCCTCTCGCGTTGTGCGAGAGGAGAATAAAATTATGTGGCATTAATATACTTTCCCCAGCTTCCTCCTAATTCTATTTCTTCCCTTCTCAGCTCAATGTCTGCTATATAGTAAAGATCATGCATCTCGCTATAGTCTGCTTTCCCAACCCTATCTTCCTCCTCTTTTATGTCATTCCCTCCTTTTCTAACATTAAATGGCACCTCCTGGTTAAAAACATTAAGTAACAAACAATAACAGAACAAATAAACTGTACATTTCACATTTTCAACCAAACATTGCCTCATAGTAACCTAACAGGCAATATAATTAACTCGTCATATATTCTTAATAACATTTAAGACTGCGATAAATATTTAAATGTAGGAACCCCAGACATTTTTGTAACAGGACCCTTCACCTATTATACCGTTTGTCTGCCTCACTATGACTTTGTCCTGTCTCCCTTATACTTGTTCAAAATTGTCTTTTGACCATTATCATGAAATTATTAGAGTCTTTGTTGTGTCCTTCATATAGTCTATACTTATCACTTTACAACCAAAAGAAGAGGCAAATCAAACACAGTATAGAAAAAATACATAAACAAGAAACAAAACATTTTGGATAACAAGAAACCATACTCATCTGTCTAATGATCTACGTATGTCTCTGATTTCATAACTTTTCTTCTTCCAGGCCATGACGGCCCTAGTCCCGCCAAATAGCTCAAATCAGCCCCAAAGTTCTTTTAACACCATTGCTTCTTCAATTCTTTGTTTTCCTCTCTGAACATTTTCCCGGTGTTTCATGTCTTCCTTCTTTTCTCAGGCACTTTATCCCATCTTTTCTGAAAAGGTGGTCTAATCTGTTCTTCCTTTCTTGTGGATAATTGTTGCTGCTGTTGTTGAGCTGGTAAATCCATCTTCAGCTTTCTGCATATTTCAGGCATCTCATCCGGATCTTTGATGACTAGCATTCGATTTTCCCATGTAATATGCAGCGCAAACGGGAAGCCCCATCTATATGGTATTTGAGCCTTCCGTAGTTGCGTAGTGAGGGGCCTAAGTGCACCCCTTCTTTGCAAAGTCCTCGTACATAAGTCTTGGTAGAACTGCACCACATTTCCTTGATGTTTAAATGTAGGATTTCTTCGTGCTGCCGCCAAGATCTCTTCCTTTTCCTGGTATCTAAGCATCTTGATAATGATATCACGTGGAGGGTCATCCCCTTTAGGTTTGGGTCGTAGGGCCCTATGTGCCCGTTCCATTTGAAATCTGTGTGCCTCCTCAGTGCCCGTTATGCCCTGGAACAAGGATAGCAAATATGAATTTAGCTCTTTCGGGGCCACCGACTCTGGAACTCCCTTCAGCCGTATATTACAACGGCGACTCCGATTCTCCAAATCTTCCAATTTGTCATAGATGTCATCTATATCATGTTGGTGGGCACTTGTATGATTTGAAATCTCATTTAACCCTTCTGCTAAGGCCTCCCCACTTTCCTCAAGGGAGTTCACTCTGTTTCCTAGTTCTCCCATTTCTTGTTTGAGTTCTGTCAGACTGCTAGCAACAGTGTTCTGCAGCATTTCCAGTTTTTTAAGAAGCTTTTCAAAATTTGTGGAAATGTCCTGTTTTGACACCAGATTATCTAAGTCTGCCTTTGTTAGTGGCGTCAACCTGTCTGTTTCTTTTGGGTATCCTGCAGAAGATTCCTGCTCTTCATCTGCTCTAGGTGACTGCTGCTCTGGGGATTTGTCTCCTCTGTTAGTTTTGAAAAAAATGGGAGCAGTTGTCTGTTTTCCACCTAATGTAGTTTTTGAGCTTCGTTTGGATGTCATGTTGAGATCTCCCTGTTGTCAGACTTTTTGATATGCTTTAAATCGTTCTGTATAATTTGCAGAAGTCAATATCCTTCTTCTGTAAGAATGACTCCCCTCTTGGTTTTTTTGCACTCTCACTCTGACTGGTTGATGAAAAAAAAGGAAGGAGAAAAGGGGCCATTCACAGCATGCCGTTTTGCTATATATTAAACTTAAAGGGCTTTGACTCCTGCAAAGGAGTTTATATTGTGTTAGATGCTCTCAAATATGTTGTTCACTTCTCCTGACTATATCACTGAGCCTAAGCTTTATTTTTTGGCAAGCGTTAACTCTTTTATTGCCCTCCGGAGAGGGGCTGATATCTCAGGGCCCTTGCTGAAGTCGCTCTCTGTTGCACAACTAAGCGCAGCTATGTGACCTTCTAGCCTTTGTAACCCACTTTCATGCCTCTCCTAATGGCTTCTCTTAGACATCGTTTGTCCGGTCTTACCCGCTATCTGCCCCTTTCTTCTGTTAATTGCTCAGTGCGGGCGATCGGGCAGTCCGCGGTCTCAGTCTCGCCACGTGGGTTTCCGCCATTATCTTGCGCTCCCCTTTCTGTGCTGCCTCTTCTGATCCTCCCTTTATTCAGGCGTAACCTCTCTCAGCTTGCTTTTTTTGGTCACAAGTTGCTCCTCATATATTCCGGTTATCAGTGTGGGGACTGGGGACCTTCTCTGCTGTCCCTATATCTTCATTGCAGTCTCAATGTACCGTGTACTGCCTGGAGCTCCACAGTTAAGCAGCCATTTCTTGGCTTCCTCAGGCTCCGCCTTCCGCATCACCTTTTAAATGGATTATGGAACAATAAAGATGTTTTGCTTTTTAAACTAACTGGCGCTCCGCTACTCTTTTCTATTGCTTATAACTTTTGGTCATACAGCACGGACCTTTTAACCCTGCAAGCACCACTAGCATTACAACGAGCCAATAGGAACTTGAGTCTACACCCGCCCCCCTACATCTGATGAGGGTTTCATCCGGATTGGCTGAATATCGGGCCTGAAAGTCTGCACAGAGGAGCTTTAGGATGCAGCCTTCACAGTTTCCCCAGGACCGGACGGATCGCTACACGGAGCGCTGAAGAGGGGGTAAGTGAAGAGGACAGACTACCGGTATAAAGCCTCTCATATACTGTACTTTAGAGCGCTGAAGAGGGGGTAAATGAAGAGGACAGACTACCGGTATAAAGCCTCTCATATACTGTGCTAACGGATTGTGATTACAAGCTCAGGACTCGTTTGTTAATTTATGGGACATTAGGGCATTGTTTACCCGTAGCTTACAAAGCAGAGGAGATAAAAATGTAAAAAAAATACCGATTATAGGCCGCGCCCCGCATATAGGCCGCACTGCAACTTTAAAGGTAGAAATCAAGGGAAAAAAGTGCGGCCTATATGCGGAATAATACGGTATTAACAATTTACTAACTATTTTACCTAGTTAAAATAAATACTAACTTGCCTGTAAAATAAAAATAAACCCTAAGCTAGCTACAGTGTAACTATTAGTTATATTGTAGCTAGCTTAGGGTTTATTTTATAGGTAAGTATTTAGTTTTAAATTTAAATTATTTCGTTATTAATAGTAGGTTTTATTTAGATTTATTTTAATCACATTAAAGTTAGTGGGTGCTAGGGTTAGGGGTTAATAACTTTATTATAGTGGTGGCGACGTTGGGGGCGGAAGATTAGGGGTTAATAAATGTAGGTAGGTGGCGGCGATGTTAGGTGCGGCAGATTAGGGGTTAATAAGTGTAGGTAGGTGGCGGCGACATTGGAGGCGGCAGATTAGGGGTTAATAAGTGTAGGTAGGTGGCGGCGACATTGTGGGTGGCAGATTAGGGGTTAATAAGTGTAGGTAGGTGGCGGCGACATTGGGGGCGGCAGATTAGGGATTAATAAGTGTAGGTAGGTGGTGGCGACATTGGGGGCGGCAGATTAGGGGTTAATAAGTGTAATGTAGGTGGCGGCGATTTTGGGGGCAGCAGATTAGGGGTTTATAAGTATAATGTAGGTGTCGGCAATGTCGGGGGCAGCAGATTAGGGGTGTTTAGACTCTGGGTTTATGTTAGGGTGTTAGGTGTAAACATAAATTTAGTTTCCCCATAGGAATCAATGGGGCTGCGTTACGGAGCTTTACGCTGCTTAATTGCAGGTGTTAGGCTTTTCTTCAGCCGGCTCTCCCCATTGATGTCTATGGGGAAATCGTGCACGAGCACGTAAAACCAGCTCACCGCAGCTCACCGCAGCGCTGGTTTTGGAGTGCGGTATGGAGCTCAATTTTGCTTTACGCTGCAATATTGCCTGCTTGCGCCGGGTTTTTGCAAACCTGTCATAGCAGCGCTATAGGGAGGTGAGCGGTGACAATAACTTGCAAGTTAGTGCCGAGCACCTCTTACTGCAAAACTCGTAAATCTAGCTGAAAGTTAGCGACTAATACTTACATATAATATTTAAGAAGATTAGATGATCTAAAATAGTAAAAATGACAATCACTTTAACTTTTTCATTGATTGTGTAACGAAATAACATTATGTATACACTGTGCACAATTTAAGGATATTGGTTCTCCTCAATGGACAATCTTAAATTGCCAACGACTCAGCACAAGAAATAAAAGAAAACATTGTGCAATTTAGTTTAAAACAGCAATAAGTTCAACAAATACATGATAAAAATGCAATTGCACTTAGGGCTAGGTTTATAAAGCAGCAGATGCTGCTTATTACATGCGAGCCTTTTGGTTCGCCAGAAATGTAAGTTAAGAAGCAGCGGTTTTAAGACCGCTGCTCCTTAACTCGTCCTCCACCTCTGAGGTAGCGGACAGTAATCATCTCGATCAGATACGATCAGGATGATTGACACCCTCACAAATTGTGCAATGTTAAATGCAGACAGCGTATGCTGTTGGCATTTAGCGATGTCTGGATGACATGATCCGCTACAGTGGATTATGTCCGCCCGATAGTTAATAAATCTACCCCTGTGTCTGAACCTCCAATGAGAAGTAGATTTTTTTTTGGACAAATTTCAAAGTTATGTCTATTTCCACTCCCACTGCATCATGTGAAAGCCATCAGCCAATCACAAATGCATATATGTATACTGTGATTTCTTGCACATGCTCAGTAGGAGCTGGTGACTTAAAAAGTGTAAATATAAAAAGACTGAGCACATTTTGTTAATGAAAGTAAATCGGAAAGTTGTTTAAAATTGCATGCTCTATCTGAATCATAAACGTTTCATTTTGACTTGAGTGTCCCTTTAATGGGTGTTAAATAGATTTCCTTTCACTGCAGGAATGCTGCTTGACTTGTATAAAAGCAAAATAAAAATGATTTATAAAAGCAATGATGATTGGTCACATCAGCTGGGTAAACAGTGTTATCAGTGGGCACAGCATAGATAAAAATCACACTCCTACAGAAAACAGCTAAACGTTTGATTAATGTCTGTATGGGAGTCCCAAAAACTTGCAGTGATCCCATCTCCTTCCTTCACTTCACCAATTCTTCGCCAGTTGTGTCATCTGAAGCACATTTCCCCAGTCTCTCTTGGCTTTCTTAAAGGTCCTTATAGTGATAAAATGGCCGGCTCCAATATGTTACAGCATGTCATTTAATCACTAGTGACATTGCAGTGGTATATGTTTAACCCCTGCAAAGGGGTTAATAGCATAGTTAAGGGGACAGTCTACACCTTATTCATCTTAAAGTCTTACTTCAGATTAAGGCCCCCTACTTATCAAGCCGTCGACTTTCTAGCATTTCCCGGCACCAATACGCTTGCCTAAGATCGCCTAACATCGCTGCCGCTGACCTGAATACGTTCGCCAAAATTATCAAGAAAGCTGTCAAAAAGCCGTGCACCAAGTACGGTGTGATGAGCAGCGGACTATTGTTAACTAACAGTCATCGATCTCGCTGCTCATCGGCTTATTCGCAGCTTTCTTGCTACCCTGTCACTAAGCACCCACACTAAACTGTACTGTTTTACCCCCTAAACCACCGCTCCCGGAGCCCCACGCACCTAGATAAAGTTATTAACCCCTAAACAGCTGCTCCCGGAGCCCACCGCAACTCTAATAAAGTTTTTAACCCCTAAACCGCCGCTCCCAGACCACGCTGCAACAAAATAAAATGTTTAACCCCTAAACCGCCGCTCACGGACCCCGCCGCCACCTACATTAAATTTATTAACCCCTAATTTGACCCCCCTACACCGCCGCCACCTACATTAAATTTATTAACCCCTAATCTGACCCCCCTACATCGCCGCCACCTACATTAAATTTATTAACCCCTAATCTGACCCCCCAACGTCGCTGCCACCTACATTACATGTATTAACCCCTAATCTCCCACCCCCAATGTCGCCGCCACTATATTAAATTTATTAACCCCTAAACCTAAGTCTAACCCTAACCCTAACACCCACTAATTTAAATATAATTTAAAATAATCTTAATAAATTATTCCTATTTAAAACTAAATACTTACCTATAAAATAAACACTAAGATAGCTACAATATAACTAATAGTTACATTGTAGCTATTTTAGGGTTTATTTTTATTTTACAGGCAAGTTTGTATTTATTTTAACTAGGTACAATAGTTATTAAATAGTTATTAGCTATTTAATAACTATCTAGCTAAAATAATAGGGGTTAATAACTTTATGTAGGTGGCGGCAGTATAGGGGGCGGCAGATTAGGTGTTAATAGGTATAATGTAGGTGGCGGTGGGCTCCATGAGCGGCGGTTTAGGGGTTAATACATTTATTAGAGTTGTGGCGTGGTCCGGGAGCGGCAGTTTAGGGGTTAAACACTTTAATAGAGTTGCGGTGGGCTCCGGGAGCGGCGGTTTAGGGGTTAATAAGTATAATGTAGGTGGCGGCGGCGTAGGGGGGGGCAGATTAGGGGTTAATAAGTATAATGTAGGTGGCGGCTGTGTCAGGGCGGCAGATTAGGGGTTAATAAGTATAATGTAGGTGGCGGCGGTGTAGGGGGGGCAGATTAGGGGTGTTTAGACTCGGGGTACATGTTAGGGTGTTAGGTGTAGATGTTCCCATAGGAATCAATGGGATATCGGGCAGCAGCGAACATGAGCTTTCGCTGCTGTCAGACTCCCATTGATTCCTATGGCATCCGCCGCCTCCAGGGAGGCGGATTGAAAACCAGGTACACTGGGCCGGAATAGTGGCGAGCCTACCTGGTAGGTATTTGATAACTACCAAAAGTAGTCAGATTGTGCCGAACTTGCGTTCGGAACATCTGTAGTGATGTAACCATCGGTCTGTGTCGGACTGAGTCTGCCGGATCGTATGTTACGTCACTAAATTCTACTTTTGCCGGTCTGTAGGGCTTGATAACTACGGCGAATCAGGCTTGCCACAAATACGCTGCGGAATTCCAGCGTATTTGCGGTTGACAGCTTGATAAATAGAGGCCTAAACTGCAAATATCCTCCTGTACCTAGAGCATGGAATGCTTTAACGGCGACCGAAGGTTAAAAAATAACCAAAGTGCTCCGGTAATAAAAGAAAAATATTTATCCTAGATCTGAATAGGAAAAAAATGCAAATTTCTTGTGAAAGTAGAAAATATGAATTTATTACTTCAGAACAGCTGATGTTTAAATGCCTTTAGCCAACAAAGCTGCTGTCATGTTTATCTTATTATTAATAGTAACTTCAGGTAGAAACAAGTAAAATGAATAGCCCTCAAAAAATTGCATGTTTCATCAAAAAAATTAAGCTTTTCTTGTTATGCCATAAAGTAATACGTGTATTAAAGGGACCTATAAATTATGGTATGAAATATTTTTGTATCAAAGTTTGTGTTTAATTAAAAGGGGCACATAAATGTAAGCTCAACAAACATGCTTAGGCATGAGCATAACAAATGTTAGTTATTGATTAATAAATCAGACTTGCAGAGTGGAGTGTGGACCCCTTGAAACCTTTAAACAAAAAGGGCTAAAAAGGTTGGTATTTGTATTTCGTATTGCAAATCTAATTTAATGTCTCTTAAAGGGACAGTTTACACTAAATTGTTATTGTTTAAAAAGATAGATAACGCCTTTACTACCCATTCCCCAGCTTTGCACAACCAACATTGTTATATTAATATACTTTATAACATTTAAACCTCTAAATGTATGCCTGTTTCTAAGCCACTACAGACAGCCTCTTATCACATGCTTTTTTTATTTGCTTATCACAACAGGAGATTACTAGTTCATGTGGGCCATATACTGCAGATAACATTGTGTTCACGCCCAGGGAGTTATTTAAGGGTTAGCACAACACAGCACTAATTGGCTAAAATGCAAAACAATAGATAATAAATAAAAAGTTGTGTGATCAGGGGGCTGCCAGAAGATGCTTCTTTAGACCGCTGCTTTGTAACTCGCCAGAAACACGGGCCCTCAAGCTCCTTTCGGAGCTTGATAAATGGGCCCCCATATTGCAAGTTAAAAGTAAAAGGAAGCACTCAAGTGAAAGCCTCAGGCGCACTAACATTTAGAGGTCGGATAGTGAAGCCAAACTAAATCCATCACGTAAAAGGTTTTCACACGAGAGCTAACCCAACATACTCAAAAAGCCGAACATCCACTATTGAGACTGCGCTTACATATTCCCCAATCGACTTCAATGAGGCGCAAAAAAGTGGGGGGAAAAACTATCACCCTTACTCGCGTACAAACCCGATTGCGTTTTCTCAAGTGCACTAATCCGACATGAAAAATAAATATAAATATTTCACATTCCATTGTTCTTCACATACATATAATATATACAGTATCTCACAAAAGTACACCCCTCACATTATTGTAAATATTTTTTTTTTTTTTTTTTTTAATTTTAAACAGATTTTATTGAGATTCAAAGCATACAATAAAAGGACGTTACAAAAGAAGTCCCAAAAGCATTACAAATAATTCACAATATACATCAAAGCTCAGTACGTGCATGCAAGGGACACAAATATGCAGTAATCTCAAGACATATGTATAAACTTCTGTACATGACATCACATTTGGTGTAATTGGAATCTCAACAAACTAAACAGATATGATTAATATATATTGCTGAAAACCTGGTCTATCAACTATAGATCCTGAACTAGAAAGGGTCAAACAGGTTACCTCAGCTGGTCATGTTGTTTAATGGTCAAGGAAAAGGGTAGGGTTGAAGGGAAGGAGAGAGGGAAAGGGAGTCAGCTAGTGGGAGAGGGGGGAGGGACAAGGGGAAAGGGGGAAGAGAGAGGGGAAGAGGGAAAAAAAAAAAAAAAAGACAAATGCGCAATCTTAAGTAGGGGGGAGGGATAATTGCGTTCAACAGATTGTGTTTTTAGGCGGGTTTTGCCCAGACTATCTAGCATTCACTCTATTGGATTTTAATCCAGTCTTCCCAAATCATCTAATACAAATGTGCAATCTTAAGGAGGGGGGAGGGATAATTGCGTACAACAGATTGTGTGTTTAGGCGGGTTTCGCACAGACTATCTAGCATTCACTTTATTGGATTTTAATCCAGTCTTCCCAAATCATCCAATAGTCTTCCATCTGCTCCAAAGCATTGTATGCGAATTTTTCCATTTTAGCCAGATATTGAACTACCTCACAAACAGTGGTAATAGTGGGCGGGTCAATTTGTTTCCATGCCCTGGCGATACACAGTTTTGTGGCCGCCAAAATATAAATCACAAGCTGTTTACCGCACTTGGGTAGTTGATTATCAAATATGTGGAAAAGAGCCTGGCTAGAGGTCAGCTGTACATTCACATTCATGGAGTGCAGGAGGGTCTCAACATCCCTCCATAGGACAGAGATTTTTGGGCAGGACCACCACACATGAGAGTCTGACCCCTCACCTCCACATAGCCTCCAGCACCTGGACGAGGTCGAAGGGAACATTTTAGACAGCCTGGTGGGTACTCTGTACCACCTGAGGATGAGCTTCATATAACCCTCAAAGATGGTTGTGCAGTGGATTGTTTTTTTGGTTAAAGTAATGGCTATGCTCAGTTCTGCGTCTGAGACTTTTAAGGGCAGTTCACTGCACCATCTTTTGATTTGACCAGGAAGACCAACCGTATGGTCCCACAAAATGGCTCGATAGTGGAACGTGAGTGGTTTATATGTGCCCAACCCATTTATCCATCGTTCCTCCCATTGTGAGTGCACCCTAAGACCACAGGTTCCAAACTTCCAGGAGTGAAGAAAACTAAGTATTCTTGAACATTCAAAATGGAACCAGAGAGGTGGTCCTCTCAAAGATTCAAGAACCTGGGAGACTGTCAGCAATCTGCCATTTAAGAATAGTTGTTCCACTATGGCAAGATCGTGCTGGATCCAATATTCAACATGGATGTCCGGACGGTCCCACATCAGGCCCCGTAATTGATGGATTGGCGAGGGGTGCGGGGCAATCTGCGAATGATGTCTGAGCGTATGCCATATTTTGATATTATGTTGTACAACTGGGTTGGTGAGTATATTAACCAGTTGTTTGTGGCTTGGAACCCACAAAAGGCTGGGAAGGTCCATTCCCTCCGGCAGCTGGAGTCCCTCCAGTCTAAACCAACCTGGCCTCTCAGCCGTGGGGCCCCAGGCTGTGATGTGCGAGAGTCGTGTGGCCTCATAATAAAGGTATATACTGGGGAAAGCAACACCGCCTCTGGCATACTCCCTCTGCATAATTTTGTGACTTATCCTCGGAGGTCTATGAGCCCAAACATACCCGGCAAATATCCGATGGATCTGTTGTAGGATGCCATAGGGAATATTTAGGGGGATGCATCGGAAGAGGTACAACGCCTTAGGAAGCAGGGATATTTTTACAGTGGCCACACGTCCCAACCAGGAGACTTCTTTAAAGTCCCATCTGCTTGCCAGGTTCTTTAGTTCCTTAATTAAGGCGTCATAATTCAATGATATAATGTTATCTGTATCCGCACTCAGATAAACACCCAAATGTTTAATAGCATCTACTGACCAATGAAAGTCGTGGTTGTCTCTCAACTGTGAGAGGTGTGCATCAGTAAGGTTAATTCCATAAGCTTCAGTTTTAGTCTTATTCACTTTGTAATAACTTAGCGCACTAAAGCTGTCTAAAGTGGTAAAGACCTCCGGAACCGATGACATGGGGTTCGTAAGAAGGAGGGTCACATCGTCGGCGTACAACAAAATTTTCTCAGAAGTAGTGCCCATCGCCAGTCCCTCTATGTTTGGAGTAGACCGAACCAGCTCCGCCAACGGCTCCATGACTAAGGCGAAGAGCAGGGGCGACAATGGGCACCCCTGCCTAGTACCGTTAGAGATAGCGAATGTTGGGGAACAAAAGCCCGTTCCTCTCACCCTAGCACATGGGTTCGAATATAAGGCCTTGATCATATTGATGGCCCGAAGCGGGAAGCCAAAAGCTCCTAGAGTTCTCCACATGTATTCCCACCTGACCCTGTCGAACGCCTTTTCGGCATCTAAGGACAGGGCCAGGAGGGGGGTTCCCAAGCGCCTCGCCTCAGCAAAGACCGAGATCAGGCGTCTAGTATTATCAGGGCCCTGGCGTCCCCTGACAAAACCCACCTGGTCTGTCGCTACCAGGGAAGGAAGCAAGGACGCCAATCTGTCTGCTATAAGTTTGGAGTACAGCTTTATATCCACGTTTATCAACGAGATAGGGCGGAAGTTGCAGCAATAGGAGGGGTCTTTACCTGGCTTGGGGATAGCGACAATGGTCGCTTCAAGGAACTCTTTAAGTATCCCTTCTCCCTTGCTGATTTCATTGTACATCTGACACAGTATGGGCTCTAGCAAGGTTCGTGTCTTTTTATAGAATTGCCCTGGAAACCCGTCCGGGCCCGGTGCTTTTCCATTCTTCAGTTGTTTAATCCCCAGCCCTATTTCTAATTCAGTAAATGGTTCAATGAGTTTGTCCTTGTCCTCATCAGACAATGTGGGCAAACTTAGTTTTTCTAGAAATAAGGATATTTCAGAGGGTGTGGCTTTGGTAGGAGCTTCAGAAGCCTCTATGTTATAAAGTCGTTCATAGAAATCTGCAAAAGCTTTTCCTATGTCATCCGGAGCATAGAACTTCTGCCCATTATGGTTGATATAGGGCATTCTGGAGGCAGCTGTCCTCTGTTTTAGTTTGTTTGCCAACAAAGTGCCCGCCTTGTTACTCTTCGAGTACATGACCATCTTAAACTTGGCTAATGCACGTTGGGTTTTCTCCAGTTCCAGGTGTTTGATTTGCTTTTTCAAAGCAAGAATGTCAGTGGACATTCCAACAGTAGGGGACAGCTTGTTTTGTTTTTCCTTAGTGCGCAAGTCGCAAGTGAGCTTCCCCAGGGGGGCACCCCAGTGCTTTTTGATATTAGCAGCTTTAGCAATGCAGAATCCTCTAACAAATGCTTTTAGAGCCGCCCATCTGATCTGGTGGGAAGTGTCATGTGGGTCATTTCTCTCCAAGAATTCCTCTATCTTTTCAAGTAACTCTTGGGCAAACGATGCATCCTCCCATAGGAACTTGGGGAGTCTCCAGGGGGGTCTGCTCGAAAGAGATCCGCCTGTATTTATTGACATCGCTACAGCGTCATGGTCAGACCAAGGACAACTGCATATAGTGGAGCCTGTGACTCTATTCATTGTCCAGGAGTCCACGAAGATTAAGTCTAATCGCGAGTAGGAATGGTGCGGGGGCGAGAAGTATGTGTAATCTCTAGTGTCCGGGTGGCAAGCTCTCCACACATCATATAGGGAGGACTGATATATGAGGTTTTGGAATTTAGGAGCTATGGACTGCGAGTACTGATCCACTACTTTACCACTTGAGAGCCGTTTATCCATCTCGGGGTCCCAGACCAAATTAAAGTCTCCTCCCAACACCAATGTGCCCTGACGCAAACCCTCTATGAAGGAGAGCATTTTACGCAGGAATTGAATCTGACCCTGATTAGGGGCATATATATTCACGAGAGTGAATAAGTGTGAATTTAGTTCACACACGAGTACCAAGAATCTTCCCTCAGGGTCTGTTTCAAGGTGTAGCTGTTGAAAAACCACCGATTTGCTGATGCATATCGAGACTCCTCTACTTTTGTCCTGATAAGTCGAGCTAAGTACCACCGGGTATTGTCTAAAGTTAAAATTCGGGGTTTTATTGGATGCCCAATGTGTCTCCTGAAGAAAAGATACATCACAGTGAAATTTAGTCAGAAAGGAATGTAAGAGGCTTCTTTTAGAAGGGGAGTTTAGGCCCTTCACATTTAAGGAAATGAACTTAAGGTCAGAAGCCATTTTTATATATATAAAAAAAAAAAAAAAAGGGGGGGGGGGAGAGAGGGGGAGAAACGAGTTGAGAGAGGGGGAGGAGGCAGATGGAAAAAAGCGTGGGGAAAAAGGGTTGAAGGCGTGAAGGAAGGGAAGGGAGTTAATGAACCTATGCAAACAACCAGAGAGGCAACACCTAAATAATTACAACCTTATTATCCACCTCTCTACCAGAGAGGGGTGGAATAGTGCGATGTACGGTGAAATGTGTGGTTTCGAATGAATCTATGTTCTTTTGCTTACTTCTAGTAAGCTTCGGGTTTACCCTTCGGGGGGGGGGTGAGGAGTAACGTTACAGAGTTTACTAAATTTAGTGTCTAGAGAATAGGGGAAAAGAAAAGTGAGAGGCCGGGGCTGGCCTAAGATTCAAGGGGGGGATAGATGTCATGCTAGGGGTTAAACACATGTCACGTTTGCGTCTGTTGTTTCAGCAGTCAGGGAGGGGATGATAAGAATTTCCTTCCCCACTGGCGAGTCAGTGGGTGGAATATGTCGTACAGGTACCCCACGGTATATAATAAACAACTGTCAACCTTGTGTTTAACTTCTATTGCCTAGATTAACATGAGTAGGCCTGGATTTAGACATATAGTAACTATATCATATCCCTGAGTCAGGTGAGGCCAGGAGATAGGGAGTGCGTACTTCCATCTAAGGATGGGCCAAAAGAGATTAGTAAGGCCAGTATCTAGCACCACCTCCGCCACACCCGAGCCAAGGAGTTTCATATCAATCACAAATATAACATCAGAACAGTACATAAAACTGAGTTAAAAAATACATTGTGTCATATCATTAGACTGATGTGTATTGCTTTAACAGAACAATCAACAGCTGGCATCTCTTATGACATATCAGGTATTAATATTTTAACTTTACTCAATGAGAATCTATACCACGTCTGCACCCCATCTCTCTAAGAATATTTGTACATAGATGCAACCTAAACCATATCTAAGAGGAGCAGCAGTCTGGCCGCGTGGAAATTTATATTACATAAGTAGACCAGCCGTGAGCTCACGAACATCCAGCCCTATTCCTAATTAACAGTTGGAGTCAAACTTCAATATTGTATGTGGGTCCTCTGGTCTAGGGTGTCTGAAGTCAGCATGCAATGTAAATATGATGACACTATTGCCGTATAGAGTTGCCCGTGGCGGGGGGGGGGGGGGGACAGGATGGGCGTGTATCTATCTGTAAGCAAATTAGGGTATAGCAATATGGCAAATATCTAGCACAGCCCACGTCACGCGCAAATCATGGGCTTCATGACGGTGGCAAATAAATTGGCATGGAGCTCAATTAGGTAATGAAGTATAATGTCGAGGCAGGTGAACATATATTGTATTATTAGGGCGATTTAGAGCTCTTCTCTATTGTAGTTTACTTAGTGTCATCGAGATATATATTCTACGCATAATATCAGTCTGAGTAATCTGAGTCGATATCTAGAGCCCCCGGCTGGTCCACCTAAAAGCTGTGCAGGGTTATGATCAAAAACATGAAGAAGGACAAATCACCTCATTAACCCATGTCATTTAATAAGATGTCAATAGTATAAGATACCTGATGAAGCATGGGTGGGACAGGGGAGGCGGGCTCCCACATGTAACTACCTAAATGTGGTATAATCTCGCTCTAAGCCCTCGCTGTCCCAGCCACACACACATTATTGTAAATATTTTATTATATCTTTTCATGTGACAACACTGAAGAAATTACACCTTGTTACAATGTAAAGTAGTGAGTGCACAGCCTGTATAACACACAGGCATTAATGTCGAAACCATTGGCAACAAATGTGAGTACACAAGTATCCTTAGCACATGAAGTTGATACATGTGACATAAAAGTGTAAGATGATAGTACTAGTGGACTAGTATATATACAATTAGCAAACTAGACTTTCCCTATTAATTCTGAGGTTATGTGGTAACAACCTTCACTCAAGGCCTAAATTACTCAATACACACAACCTCCTATATCACATAAATCAAATAAGGAGCCTCACAGAGTTACAATTTTAATTAATGTGTGTCAGTTTTGTTGTAATGAATTTTTAATGTATGAAGTAAAAGTTATGTTTTAATAAAACCGGAACACTGCCTACCCTAAGTCTGGGCATAGAGTGCTTAGTGAATTCTTTCAGTGGATATTTCTTTATCCACAGTTTGTTGGTTATGTTTAGTTAAATGCAAAGCACCAACCCACACAATGGGTTGAACCAATGCACTGCAACGTAACAATCAATTGTGGTGTAGAAATAGAAATATCAGATATTAAGTGGGGACTGCCAGTTTTTAGTACCATTGTTTACTTGTGTCAGTACAAAAGTAAGTACACTCCTAAGGGGAAATGTCAAAATTGAGCCCAATTAGCCATTTTCCCTTCCCGGTGTCATGTGACTCGTTAGTGTTACAAGTTCTCAGGTGTGAATAGGGAGCAGGTGTATTAAATTTGGTGTTATCGCTCTCACACTCTCTCATACTGGTCACTGGAAATTCAACATTGCACCTCATGGCAAAGAACTCTCTGATGATCTGAAATAAAGAATTGTTTCTCTACATAAAGATGGCCTAGGCTATAAGAAGATTGCCAAGAACCTGAAACTGAGCTGCAGCACGGTGGGCAAGACCATACAGCAGTTTCACAGGACAGGTTCCACTCAGAACAGGCCTCGCCATGGTCGACCAAAGAAGATGAGACCAAGATAAACTTATTTGGTTCAGATGGTGTCAAGCGAGTGTGGCGGCAACCAGGTGAGGAGTACAAAGACAGGTGTGTCTTGCCTACAGTCAAGCATGGTGGTGGGAGTGTCATGGTCTGGGCCTGCATGAGTGCTGGGGAGCTACAGTTCATTGAGGGAACCATGAATACCAACATGTACTGTGTCATACTGAAGTGCAGACTGAGAGTGCAGTCCCCTTCCGTGTTTTGTATATATTTACGGTGATTACATAAGCCTGTGCACCCTTCATTTGTTCCTAGTTTGTTGGATTGAGAGCTTGCATTGTATGGCTGTTTTAGGCTCCCAGGTTTTAGAAGGGACCTTGACGTGGTACCTGGGCTTATCCCATTTGCCCAAATGCGGTAACTAACCCTTCCATTTTTGCTTTTAATCTTAGCTGTGAGCTTGTAAGTGAGTGCTAAACTTTCTCTGTGTGTTGTATTAATTTGTTTTGTAATTTTCCCTACGGTTCTTGCACCCAGACCTGTCTGGGGTTAACTGCCTGTGACTCTGGTGACAGCACAGCTTCCTGTAAGTGCAAGTGAGCACCCAGGGCTGAGCATGTTGAAGGGTAATGGGATGTGTACCCAGTCCAGTCTGAGAGTGCAGTCCCCTTCCGTGTTTTCTATATGTTTAGAGTGATTACATAAGCCTGTGCACCCTTCCCTTGTTCCCAGTTTGTTGGATTGAGAGCTTGCAATGTGTGGCTGTTTTAGGCTCCCAGGTTTGGAAGAGACCTTAACGTGGTACCTAGGCTTGTCCCATTTGGCCAAATGCGGTAATTAACCCTTCCATTTTTGCTTGTAATCTTAGCTGTGAGCTTGTAAGTGAGTGCTAGACTTTCTCCGTGTGTTGTACTCATTTGTTTTGCAATTTCCCCTATGGTTCTTGCACCCAGACCTGTCTGGGGTCAACTGCCTGTGACTCTGGTGACAGCACAGCTTACTGTGAGTGCCAGTGAGCACCCAGGGCTGAGCAAGTTGCAGGGTCATAGGATGTGTACCCAGTCCAGTCTGTGAGTGCAGTCCCCTTCAGTGTTTTGTATATGTTTAGGGTGATTACATAAGCCTGTGCACACTTCACTTGTTCCCAGTTTGTTGGATTGAGAGCTTGCATTGTGTGGCTGTTTTAGGCTCCCAGGTTTTGAAAGGGACCTTGACGTGGTACCTGGGCTTGTCCCATTTGGCCAAATGCGGTAACTAACCTTTCCATTTTTGCTTTTAATCTTAGCTGTGAGCTTGTAAGTGAGTGCTAGACAAGTCCAGACAATGTGCACTCCAGATAATATACAAACAACTGCCTTGGGTGCTGTTCAAAGAACAAGTATAGATAGAAAACAGAATAGCACTCCAAAGGTCTTATAGTAAAGTGGTCACTTTATTAGTGAACGTTTTCGGGTCACACAAGACCCGTCCGCAGACTCTTTGCTGTCTCACTATGGTGGAGTGCTATTCTGTTTTCTATCTATATATACGGTCCAGCGCAACCGCGCATGCGCAAGCCCCGCTATGGAAAGCCAACTAGGACACAATTGCTGCAAAGCAAAAATAAAAATACATTGTGATTGTACTTAATGTGAACACCACTATGGCACTGGGACATAAGTTGAATAAATGGTGTAACAGCCTGCCTACACTTACCATCATAGCCTTTAGACAAAGTATTCATCGTCATACTTTGTCTAAAGATTGAACCAGTAAAGTCTAATCATGATTACTCTTTTCCCACTCAGATACATTCATGCAAGGCTATTAAGACATTAGGACTGCCACACATTCATCATTCATGCATACATCAGGTAGCAAGACACACTAAATACAGCATTCTCACCTAATGTAAAATCATGCCATACAGAACACACTCATCCTCCAAGGATCAGGACAGATGCACAATATCAGACTCCCACTATGTTATTGCCACACCTAAACAATAACTCAAAGCAGTTACCTATGTTCACTCAAACAAAGGTTGGTGGGCACCCCAGCTGCTACAAAAAGCAAGAGTAATCCAAATGCACATTTAGACCTTTAGGGAACATTGTGTCCAAGTTGAAAATCCACATGGACTCCCTTTGTAGCAGGCGTTTTGCCCTATCACCCCTTCTTGCACTCCTGGGCACATGATCAATAATAATGTACCTCAAGTCGGATACCGCATGTTTGTTAGTACAAAAATGTCTGGCCACCGGTTGATCTGAATCGCCATCCTTGATGGCTTTACGTATTGCAGACCGGTGGTTTGCCATTCATGTCCTAAGATCATCCTGGGTCTTACCGACGTAAAACCTGCCACAAGGACAGAGAAGTAAGTATATAATATACTTAGTGGTACACGTAATTCTATGCTGGATATAGAACTTCTTATTTGACCAAGGATGGATAAATGTATTACTCTGTGTCAAGCCACCACAGGTAGTGCATCCACTACACCGGAAACAACCCAGCTTGGTGGTACTCAACCATGTAGTCGGCATGTAACTATCACTATTGTCAGGTCTTAGCAATAAGTCCTTCAGTGATCTTCCTCTCTTAAACCCCACCATGGGTGCTTCCATACTTGTAAATGGTAAGGCATCGTCACTAGATAGAATCTCCCAGTGTTCATTCAATTTATTCGTGAACTGCAGTTTTTCTGGAGTAAACACCGTGGTCAAAATCATCCTCCGTCCTGTGGTGCCAGGCTCCACCTTCTCAAGCGCTTGTTCCTGAGACATAGATATTGCTTCATCCAATGCTTGTTTCATGTGGGTTGACCCATAACCACGGTTTATGAATATCTTCGACATATCATTCAATTGAATACCTCTTCTGGCCTCCTCAGAATTGTTTCAAACCACACGTTTGAATTGTGATTTTGCAAGCAACTTCTTCAAGCTAGGAGGATGACAGCTAGTCACATCCAGCAAAGAATTTCTGTCTTTCTCCTTGTGGAACAGTGTTGTACACAACTTCTTGTTCTCCTTGTAGATCCTAAGATCTAAAAAGTTGATGGTCTCAAGATTAAAGGTTAATTTGAAGCATACTTGTCTGTTAACCTTATTCAGGTCAGCAAACCATGTTAGAAGCTCATCAGGGGTACCTCCCCATATGACCAACAGGTCATCTATATACCTTTTATAGAACTTGACCCTGATGTCGCAGAAAGCATCAGTCTCCTCCATCTCAAACTGTGCCATGAAGAGATTCGCATAGGATGGGGCCACATTGGACCCCATCGCTGTGCCAGATGTTTGCAAAAAGAACTCTTTCTCGAATTTGAAATAGTTGCAACTTAAACAAAAGTCCAATAGTTCCATTATTACATCGACAGGAGGGCCTACATAGGGATGTTTAAGAAGATGATGAGTCACTGCTGCCATTCCTTGAGCATGAGGGATAATAGTATAAAGACTGGCCACATACAATGTTGCCAGAATATCACTCTCCTCAAAATGCTGCCATGATTTTAATAACTTGATGAGTTCAATTGAATCAAGTAAAAATGAAGTAGTATTCCTCACTAGCGGCTGAAGAATAGCATCCACATACGTAGCTAAGGGTTGCAGAATAGAACCCTGTGCCGAGACAATCGGCCTGCCTGGTGGTGTTGTTGGATTTTTATGCACCTTTGGTAAGGTGTAGATTATAGGTATAACAGGATGGTCAACTTGCAGATATTCCTTTAATGCCTTAGAGATGATTCCCTGTTGCAGCAAGCAACCCAGATAGACATTGATCTTTGATTTGAACGAATTTGTGGGATCCCCCGGTAATCGTCTATAGGTACCAGTATCAGCCAACTGCGATTGCATCTCTCGCTTATAGTCACAGTAATCCTGGAGGACCAAAGCCCCACCTTTGTCCGCCTCACGGATCACCAGATCTTTGTTCAATCGTAGACTTTTGAGTGCTTGCCTCTCCTCCCTGGTTAAGTTGTTACGTATTTCATTCCTCTTCCTGCGAATATCCTCAGTCATATCCTTCTTGATCATCCTAGAAAATGTGATAATACTGGGGTTATTACTCTTAGGGTCAAATTTACCCTTCCTGCGAAAACCCTCAACAACATCATCAGACCCACCAAAGAATTCTTTAGTCTTAAAGATCTTTGAAATTTGTAGATATCAACATTCAAGGAAAAGTCATCAGCATTGGTTGTAGGTATAAACTTGAGTCCCTTCTGTAGCAGTTGTTCCTCAGCAGGGGTGGGTGTATACGAGCTCAAATTCATAATAATGCTCATATTATCCCCACTATCCCCTACTTGCGCCACTGACGTGGGGGTCTTCCCCTTATTTTGCGACCCATGTCACTCTCTGCGCTGTTTTGGCATCTGCCCTGTCCATTTTTTGAATGGGTAGCCATAGTTTGTGACCCCTGGATATCATCACCCCTTGCTGGGGTTATTGCTTCAGCATCAGAACTGTTGTCAGAGCTTTCCACTGTTATTAATGATCTTGGTTTAACACTCTCGCCCTACTATTCCTCATTTGATAACTTCTCTCTTGAGGTCCTAGGAGCCACCTGTAAATCCTCTTTTCCTTATAATCCAGGGTCACTGCCTCCCACTTGCGCTCTTTAAAATGAATAAGCTCTTTCTCATAGGACTCAACCTGTTGTTTCAATTTTTTAAGCCATGTCTCACTAGTGTCTTCAGATAATTTAATCAGATGTGAGGACTCAAACTTGTGCAGTTCTATTTCCAATTGTTGTAATTGCTCACTCACCTCCTCAATCACTAGTAACATTAAATCCAATGATCCTTTATTCAAAATACCACACCACTTCAAACAAAATGCAGGGTTATTGCAACCAATTGTGGGTATATTCTTGATCCTAAACCCTTTAGGAATAAACAAGCTTCTGTGATACTCTGAGAGATAACACCCATGCAGCTTAAGATCAATCTTTTTCTTTCTCAGTTTCATTAAATGATTAAACAACTGTTCTGGATGTTCCCTCTGTTTTTTAATAAGAATGGCATCAAACCTAATCCTGTCAGCATCCTCCTCAGAGTACTGAAACAGGTTAGCCCCTTCAATCTTTTCATCAATCACAGTGTTACCCAGTGTCTCCTCATCAGTAACTTGCTCCATAATGAATACTAGTCCCAATGCACAAAAATCCACCACCAAGCTAAAAACAATAGTAGCACAATGTACCACCAACGGACAGTCCTTCAGTCAGGGGAAACAAAGTGAGGATAAGTAAACTCCCTTCACGGTGCTGTAAATCCAAAGGTAAATATTTAAGTCAGGAAAGGAACCAGCACACGTATTATATCTCAGCCTCTGGGGTGCACTTCCAAAGCAGCATATACAATATTCAAATGAGAGAAGGCACTTGCCGTATTAACCAGTATTAGTTTAATTCGGTTAACTTTTTCAGGGTCTCCCCTGTCCTCAGACATATTAACACCAACATAAAAAAAGACATTATTTATCACCTTACCCCCTCTACCATAGTGAGACAGCGTCAGCTCCCACGGCATCGGTCTAGCGCAACCGCGCATGCGCAAACCCCGCTATGGAAAGCCAACTAGGATACAATTGCTGCAAAGCAAAAATAAAAATACATTGTGATTGTACTTAATGTGAACACCGCTATGGCACTGGGACATAAGTTGAATAAATGGTGTAACAGCCTGCCTACACTTACCATCATAGCCTGTCTAGCTCAACAAATGTTAAAGGGACAGTCTACACCAGAATTGTTGTTGTTTTAAAAGATAGATAATCCCTTTATTACCCATTTCCCAGTTTTGCATAACCAACACAGTTATAATAATATACTTTTAACCTCTGTGATTATATTGTATCTAAGCCAATGCAAACTGCCCCTTTTTTCAGTTCTTTTGACAGACTTGCAGTCTAGCCAATCAGTGCCTGCTCCCAGATTACTTCACGTGCATGAGCACAGTGTTATCTATATGAAATATGTGAACTAACACCCTCTAGTGGTGAAAAACTGTTAAAATGAAATCTGAAAGAGGTGGGCTTCAAGGTCTAAGAAATGAGCATATGAACCTCCTAGGTTAAGCATTCAACTAAGAATACCAAGAGAACAAAGCAAAATTGGTGATAAAAGTAAATTGGAAAATTGTTTAAAATTACATGCACTATCTGAATCATGAAAGTTTATTTTGGCCTAGACTGTCCCTTTAATTTCCACTGTACAGCACAGGGATTCATCGTCATACTTTGTCTAAAGCTTGAACCAGCTTGAACCTGGTTCAAGCTTTAGACAAAGTATGACGATGAATTCCTGTGCTGTACAGTGGAAATTAACATTTGTTGAGCTAGACAGGCTATAATGGTAAGTGTAGGCAGGCTGGTACACCATTTATTCAACTTATGTCCCAGTGCCATAGCGGTGTTCACATTAAGTACAATCACAATGTATTTTTATTTTTGCTTTGCAGCAATTGTGTCCTAGTTGGCTTTCCATAGCGGGGCTTGCGCATGCGCGGTTGCGCTGGACTGGCGACGTGGGAGCTGACGCTGTCTCACTATGGTGGAGGGGGTAAGGTGATAAATAATGTCTTTTTTTATGTTGGTGTTAATAGGTCGGAGGACGGGGGAGACCCCGAAAATGTTAACCGAATAAAACTAATACTGGTTAATACGGCGAGTGCCTTCTCTCATTTGAATATTGTATATGCTGCTTTGGAAGTGCACCCCGGAGGCTGAGATATAATACGTGTGCTGGTTAGTGATGTCGCGAACCTAAAATTTTGCGTTTGCGAATGGCGAACGCGAACTTTGTCAAATGTCCGCGAACCGGCGAACCGGCGAACCGGGCGAACCGCCATTGACTTCAATGGGCAGGTGAATTTTAAAAACCCACAGGGACTCTTTCTGGCCACAATAGTGATGGAAAACTTGTTTCAAGGGTACTAACACCTGGACTGTGGCATGCCGGAGGGGGATCCATGGCAAAACACCCACTTAAAATTACATAGTTGATGCAGAGTCTGGTTTTAATCCATAAAGGGCATAAATTATCTAACATTCCTAAATTGTTTGGAATAACGTGCTTTAAAACATCAGGTATGATGTTGTATCGATCAGGTAGTGTAAGGGTTACGCCTGCTTCACAGTGACAGACCAAACTCCCCGTTTAACGCACCGCAAACAACCGCAAACAGTCCATTTGCACAACCACTAGATCGATAGATTTGATAGATAGATCCATAGATTACATAGATCAATAGATGCAATATACATTTGATAGATACCAATTACATAGATCAAAAGATGCAATATACATTTCATAGATACGAATTACATAGATCAAAAGATGCAATTTACATTTGATAGATACAAATTACATAGATCAAAAGATGCAATATACATTTGATAGATACGAATGACATGGATCAAAAGATGCAATATACATTTGATAGATACGAATTACATCAATAGATGCAATATACATTTGCTAGATACGAATTACATAGATCAAAAGATGCAATATACATTTGATAGATATTACATAGATCAATCGATGCAATATACATTTGATAGATACGAATTCCATAGATCAATAGATGCAATATACATTTGATAGATACGAATTCCATAGATCAATAGATGCAATATACATATGATAGATACAAATTACATAGATCAAAAGATGCAATATACATTTGATAGATACGAATTACATAGATCAAAAGATGCAATATACATTTGATAGATACAAATTACATAGATCAAAAGATGCAATATACATTTGATAGATACGAATTACATGGATCAAAAGATGCAATATACATTTGATAGATACGAATTACATAGATCAAAAGATGCAATATACATTTGATAGATACGAATTACATAGATCAATAGATACAATATACATTTGATAGATACGAATTACATAGATCAAAAGATGCAATATACATTTCATAGATACGAATTACATCGATCAATAGATGCAATATACATTTGATAGATACGAATTACATGGATCAAAAGATGCAATATACATTTGATAATTACAAAGACGTGCGGTCTGACACCCATGGTTAGGTTACTTCCTTTTGCACAATCGAGTATACCAGTTGCAGAGGTTCTGACCCTGCATTATGGCTGCACCTCTCCCTGCAAGAGAGATCTGTTACAGAGTCTGTGGGCCTGAATGCAAAGAGCTGGCCTGCCTGAAAGGAGCAGCAAGGAAGATCAAAAGATGCAATATACATTTGATAGATAAGAAATACAGAGATCGATAGATGCAATATACATTTGATAGATACGATTGATAGTTAGATAGATTTGATAGATTGATAGATTAGATAGATAAATAGATAGATAGATTTGATAGATATATAATTTCAATGACAGAGTATTACAAGACGTGCGGTCTGGGACCCGTGGTGTGTTAAGTACTAAGTAGTACTATTCTTAGCAGTTTAATACCTGTTACTCCCCCTATCGGGGGAGGTCTATATGGCCTTGATTTTCGAAACAGGGAGATGGAAGAAGATGCATGTTCTGTCCTCCAAATTCAAATTTTGCCGAAAACAAGTGACTGTCACAAAACAGTCCGGCCACAAGATCGATAGATTTGATAGATAGATCCATAGATTACATAGATCAATAGATGCAATATACATTTGATTGATACGAATTACATAGATCAATAGATGCAATATACATTTGATAGATACCAATTACATAGATCAAAAGATGCAATATACATTTGATAGATACGAATTACATAGATCAATAGATGCAATATACATTTGATAGATACCAATTACATAGATCAATAGATGCAATATACATTTGATAGATACCAATTACATAGATCAAAAGATGCAATATACATTTGATAGATACCAATTACATAGATCAATAGATGCAATATACATTTGATAGATACCAATTACATAGATCAATAGATGCAATATACATTTGATAGATACCAATTACATCGATCAAAAGATGCAATATACATTTGATAGATACGAATTACATAGATCAATAGATGCAATATACATTTGATAGATACCAATTAGATAGATCAAAAGATGCAATATACATTTGATAGATACCAATTACATAGATCAATAGATGCAATATACATTTGATAGATACCAATTACATAGATCAATAGATGCAATATACATTTCATAGATACGAATTACATAGATCAATAGATGCAATATACATTTGATAGATACGAATTACATAGATCAATAGATGCAATATACATTTCATAGATACGAATTACATAGATCAAAAGATGCAATAAAAATTTGTTAGATACGAATTACATCGATCAATAGATGCAATATACATTTGATAGATACGAATTGCATAGATCAATAGATGCAATATACATTTGATGGATACGATTAGATAGATTTGATAGATAAATAGCTAATTTGAAAGATATATAATTTGACAGACTGCGAATTACAAAGACGTGCGGTCTGGCACCCATGGTTAGGTTACTTCCTTTTGCACAATCGAGTATACCAGTTGCAGAGGTTCTGACCCTGCATTATGGCTGCACCTCTCCCTGCAAGAGAGATCTGTTACAGAGTCTGTGGGCCTCTATGCAAAGAGCTGGCCTGCCTGAAAGGAGCAGCAAGGCAGATCAAAAGATGCAATATACATTTGATAGATAAGAAATACAGAGATTGATAGATGCAATATACATTTGATAGATACGAATTACATTGATCAATAGATGCAATATACATTTGATAGATACGATTAGATAGATTTGATAGATAAATAGCTAATTTGAAAGATATATAATTTCCCAGGCAGAGAATTACAAAGACGTGCGGTCTGGTTCTGGGACCCATGGTTGGGTTACTTCCTTTTGCCCAATCGAGTATACCAGTTGCAGAGGTTCTGACCCTGCATTCTGGCTGCACCTCTCCCTGCAAGAGAGATCTATTACAGAGTCTGTGGGCCTGTATGCAAAGAGCTGGCCTGCCTGAAAGGAGCAGCAAGGACGATCAAAAGATGCAATATACATTTGATAGATAAGAAATACAGAAATTGATAGATGCAATATATATTTGATCAATACGATTGATATTTAGATAGATTAGATAGATTGATAGATTAGATAGATAAATAGATAGATAGATTTGATAGATATATAATTTCAATGACAGAGTATTACAAGACGTGCGGTCTGGGACCCGTGGTGTGTTAAGTACTAAGTAGTACTATTCTTAGCAGTTTAATACCTGTTACTCCCCCTATTGGGGGAGGTCTATATGGCCTTGATTTTCAAAACAGGGAGATGGAAGAAGATGCTTGTTCTGTCCTCCAAATTCAAATTTTGCTGAAACACAAGTGGCTGTCACAAAACAGTCTGGCCACGAGATCGATAGATTTGATAGATAGATCCATAGATTACATAGATCAATAGATGCAATATACATTTGATAGATACCAATTACATAAATCAATAGATGCAATATACATTTGATAGATACGAATTACATAGATCAATAGATGCAATATACATTTGATAGATACGAATTACATAGATCAAAAGATGCAATTTACATTTGATAGATATGAATTAAATAGATCAAAAGATGCAATATACATTTGATAGATACGAATTACATAGATCAATAGATGCAATATACATTTGATAGATACGAATTACATAGATCAAAAGATGCAATATACATTTGATAGATACGAATTACATAGATCAAAAGATGCAATATACATTTGTTAGTTACGAATTACATCGATCAATAGATGCAATAATTATTTACACTACTCTTATAACAAATATGATTGGTGGCACTAGTTGGCAAGTGGGCCTGGCACACACGCTGGCAGGCAGGCAACTGTAATTAGATTACACTAGCTGACTGATATTTCACAGTCAAAAAATTTATTTTTTTAAATATTTACAATACTGTTATAACAAATATGATTGGTGGCACTAGTTGGCAAGTGGGCCTGGCACACACGCTGGCAGGCAGGCAACTGCAATTCAATTGCACTAGCAGACTGATGTTTCACAGTCAAAAAAGTTTTTATTTTAAATATTTAAAGTACTGTTACAACAAATATGAGTGGTGCCACTAACTTGGCAAGTGGGCCTGGCACACACGCTGGCAGGCAGGCAACTTCAATTAGATTACACTAGCAGACTGATGTTTCACAGTCGAATTTTTTATTTTTTTATTATTTACACTACTGTTATAACAAATATGATTGGTGGCACTAGTTGGCAAGTGGCCTTGCACACACGCTGGCAGGCAGGCAACTGTAATTAGATTACACTAGCTGACTGATATTTCACAGTCAAAAAATGTATTTTTTTAAATATTTACGATTCTGTTATAACAAATATGATTGGTGGCACTAGTTGGCAAGTGGGTCTGGCACACACGCTGGCAGGCAGGCAACTGCAATTCAATTGCACTAGCAGACTGATGTTTCACAGTCAAAAAAGTTTTTATTTTAAATATTTAAAGTACTGTTACAACAAATATGAGTGGTGCCACTAACTTGACAAGTGGGCCTGGCACACACGCTGGCAGACAGGCAACTACAATTAGATTACACTAAAAGACTGATGTTTCACAGTCAAAAAAGTTTTTATTTAAAATATTTACACTACTGTAATAACAAATATGATTGGTGGCACTAGTTGGAAAGTGGGCCTGGCACACACGCTGGCAGGCAGGCAACTGCGATTAAATAACACTAGCAGACTGATGTAAAAGTTTTTTTTTTTTAAATTTAAACTAATGTTACACCAGATAGGAGTGGTGGCACTCAGGATGGAAGTAGGCACAGTATATGCTGGGAGCCTGACACACAGCTGGCACTAGTGGCATGCTGGCCTGGCAACTAAAATTAAATAACAATAGCAGACTGATGTAAAAGTTTTTTTTTTTAAATTTACACTGATGTTATACCAGATATAAGTGGTGGAAAACAGAGCTATTAATCACAGTATATGCTGTGGGCCTGACACACAGGCCTGATGGATAATTAAATTAGATTACACTAGCAAAATGATGTAAAAGTTTTTTTTGTTTTTTTTATTTACACTAATGTTACACCAGATATAAGTGGTGGAAAACAGAGCAATTAGGCACAATATATGCTGTATACCTGACACACAGGCCTGATGGAAAATGAAATTAGATTACACTAGCAAAATGAGGTAAAAGTTTTTTTTAAAAAAATTTACACTAATTTTAAGCAGATATAAGTGGTGGCACAGAAGAATTAATCACAGTATATGCTGTGAGCCACAGACTGACAGGTAGGCAAATGCAAATAAAATTACCAAAAAAAAACAAAAAAAAAACGACTGAAGTTATAGCCCTAAAAAGGGCTTTTTGGACTGAAGTTCTAGCCCTAAAAAGGGCTTTTTGGGGTGCTGTCCTTACAGCAGAGACTAGATGAGTCCTTCAGGACTGTAGTGGACACTAAATACACTAACCTAGCTATCTATTTCCCTATAATATCAACAGCAGCAGCACTAAACCTCCTCTCACTAAGACAGCAGGATCGTTATGACTCTAAAATGGCTGCTGCCCAGTAGCTGGGAGGGTCTGGGAGGAAGTGTCTGCTGCTGATTGGCTGAAATGTGTCATCAGACTGTGAGACACAGGGTCAAAGTTTCATCAATGATGACTAATAGGGGGCGGATCGATCATTGCATATGTTCGCCCGCCGCGGCGAACGCGAACAAGCTAAGATCGCCGGGAACTGTTCTCCGGCGAACAGTTCGCGACATCACTAGTGCTGGTTCCTTTCCTGACTTAAATATTTACCTTTGGATTTACAGCACCGTGAAGGGAGTTTACTTATCCTCACTTTGTTTCCCCTGACTGAAGGACTGTCCGTTGGTGGTACATTGTGCTACTATTGTTTTTAGCTTGGTGGTGGATTTTTGTGCATTGGGACTAGTATTCATTATGGAGCAAGTTACTGATGAGGAGACACTGGGTAACACTGTGATTGATGAAAAGATTGAAGGCGCTAACCTGTTTCAGTACTCTGAGGAGGATGCTGACAGGATTAGGTTTGATGCCATTCTTATTAAAAAACAGAGGGAACATCCAGAACAGTTGTTTTATCATTTAATGAAACTGAGAAAGAAAAAGATTGATCTTAAGCTGCATGGGTGTTATCTCTCAGAGTATCACCGAAGCTTGTTTATTCCTAAAGGGTTTAGGATCAAGAATATACCAACAATTGGTTGCAATAACCCTGCATTTTGTTTGATGTGGTGTGGTATTTTCAATAAAGGATCATTGGATTGATAGAACTGCGCAAGTTTGAGTCCTCACATCTGATTAAATTATGTGAAGACACTAGTGAGACATGGCTGGAAAAATTGAAACAACAGGTTGAGTCCTATGAGAAAGAGCTTATTAATTTTAAAGAGCGCAAGTGGGAGGCAGTGACCCTGGATTATAAGGAAAAGAGGATTTACAGGTGGCTCCTAGGACCTCAAGAGAGAAGTTATCAAATGAGTAATAGTAGGGCGAGAGTGTTTAAACCAAGATCATTAACAACAGTGGAAAGCTCTGACAACAGTTCTGATGCTGAAGCAATAACCCCAGCAAGGGGTGATGATATCCAGGGGTCACAAGCTATGGCTACCCGTTCAAAAAACGGACAGGGCAGAGGCCACACCAGCGCAGAGGGTAACAGGGATCGCAGAATAAGGGGACGACCCCCACGTCAGAGGCACAAGTAGGGGATATTGGGGATAATATGAGCATTATTATGAATTTGAGCTCGTATACACCCACCCCTGCTGAGGAACAACTGCTACAGAAGGGACTCAAGTTTATACCTACAATCAATGCTGATGACTTTTCCTTGAATGTTGATATCTACAAATTTCAAAGATCTTTAAGACTGAAAGAATTCTTTCGTGGGTCTGATGATGTTGTTGAGGGTTTTCGCAGGAAGGGTAAATTTGACCCTAAGAGTAATAACCCCAGTATTACCACATTTTCTAGGATGGTCAAGAAGGATATGACTGAGGATATTTGCAGGAAGAGGAATGCACTCAAAAGTCTACGATTGAACTAAGATCTGGTGATCCGTGAGGCGGACAAAGGTGGGGCTTTGGTCCTCCAGGATTACTGTGACTATAGGCGAGAGATACAATCGCAGTTGGCTGATACTGGTACCTATAGACGATTACCGGGGGATCCCACAAATTCGTTCAAATCAAAGATTGATGTCTATCTGGGTTGCTTGCTGCAACAGGGAATCATCTCTAAGGCATTAAAGGAATATCTGCAAGTTGACCATCCTGTTATACCTATAATCTACACCTTACCAAAGGTGCATAAAAATCCAACAACACCACCAGGCAGGCCTTAGCTACGTATGTGGATGCTATTCTTCAGCCGCTAGTGAGGAATACTACTTAATTTTTACTTTATTCAATTGAACTCATCAAGTTATTAAAATCGTGGCAGCATTTTGAGGAGGGTGATATTCTGGCCACATTGGATGTGGCCAGTCTTTATACTATTATCCCTCATGCTCAAGGAATGGCAGCAGTGACTCATCATCTTCTTAAACAACCCTATGTAGGCCCTCCTGTCGATGTAACAATGGAACTATTGGACTTTTGTTTAAGTTGCAACTATTTCAAATTCGAGAAAGAGTTCTTTTTGCAAACATCTGGCACAGCGATGGGGTCCAATGTGGCCCCATCCTATGCGAATCTCTTCATGGCACAGTTTGAGACGGAGGAGACTGATGCTTTCTGCGACAGCAGGGTCAAGTTCTATAAAAGGTATATAGATGACCTGTTGGTCATATGGGGAGGTACCCCTGATGAGCCTCTAACATGGTTTGCTGACCTGAATAAGGTTAACACACAAGTATGCTTCAAATTAACCTTTAATCTTGAGACCATCGACTTTTTAGATCTTAGGATCTACAAGGAGAACAAGAAGTTGTGTACAACACTGTTCCCCAAGGAGATGGACAGAAATTCTTTGCTGGAAGTGACTAGCTGTCATCCTCCTAGTTTGAAGAAATCGCTAGCAAAATCACAATTCAAATGTGTGGTTCGAAACAATTCTGAGGAGGCCAGAAGAGGTATTCAATTGAATGATATGTTGAAGAGATTCATTAACCGTGGTTATGGGTCAACCCACCTTAAACAAGCATTGGATGAAGCAACATCTATGTCTCAGTAACAAGCGCTTGAGAAGGTGGAGCCTGGCACCACAGGACGGAGGATGATTTTCACCACGGTGTTTACTCCAGAAAAACTGCAGTTCACGAATAAATTGAAGGAACACTGGGAGATTCTATCTAGTGATGATGCCTTACCATTTACAAGTATGGAAGCACCCATGGTGGGGTTTAAGAGAGGAAGATCCCTGAAGGACTTATTGCTAAGACCTGACAATAGTGATAGTTACATGCCGACTACATGTTTGAGTACCACCAAGTTGGGTTGTTTCCGGTGTAGTGGATGCACTACCTGTGGTGGCTTGACACAGAGTAATACATTTATTCATCCTTGGTCAAATAAGAAGTTCTATATCAAGCATAGAGTTACGTGTACCACTAAGTATATTATATACTTACTTCACTGTCCTTGTGGCAGGTTTTACGTCGGTAAGACCCAGGATGATCTTAGGACAAGAATGGCGAACCACCGGTCTGCAGTACGTAAAGCCATCAAGGATGGCGATTCAGATCAACCGGTGGCCAGACATTTTTGTACTAACAAACATGCGGTATCCGACTTGTGGTACATTATTATTGATCATGTGCCCAGGAGTGCAAGAAGGGGTGATAGGGCAAAATGCCTGCTACAAAGGGAGTCCATGTGGATTTTCAACTTGGACACAATGTTCCCTAAAGGTCTAAATGTGCATTTTGATTACTCTTGCTTTTTGTAGCAGCTGGGGTGCCCACCAACCTTTGTTTGAGTGAACATAGGTAACTGCTTTGAGTTATTGTTGAGGTTTGACAATAACATAGTGGGAGTCTGATATTGTGCATCTGTCCTGATCCTTGGAGGATGAGTGTGTTCTGTATGGCATGATTTTACATTAGGTGAGAATGCTGTATTTAGTGTGTCTTGCTACCTGATGTATGCATGAATGATGAATGTGTGGCAGTCCTAATGTCTTAATAGCCTTGCATGAATGTATCTGAGTATCTGACTTTACTGGTTCAAGCTTTAGACAAAGTATGACGATGAATTCCTGTGCTGTACAGTGGAAATTAACATTTGTTGAGCTAGACAGGCTATAATGGTAAGTGTAGGCAGGCTGGTACACCATTTATTCAACTTATGTCCCAGTGCCATAGCGGTGTTCACATTAAGTACAATCACAATGTATTTTTATTTTTGCTTTGCAGCAATTGTGTCCTAGTTGGCTTTCCATAGCGGGGCTTGCGCATGCGCGGTTGCGCTGGACCGACGCCGTGGGAGCTGACGCTGTCTCACTATGGTGGAGGGGGTAAGGTGATAAATAATGTCTTTTTTTATGTTGGTGTTAATAGGTCTGAGGACGGGGGAGACCCCGAAAACGTTAACCGAATTAAACTAATACTGGTTAATACGGCGAGTGCCTTCTCTCATTTGAATATTGTATATGCTGCTTTGGAAGTGCATCCCAGAGGCTGAGATATAATATGTGTGCTGGTTCCTTTTCTGACTTATATATATATATATATATAGTAGACACACTCTGCAATCCCGCATCTCCAGAACAAAAAAGGAGGGAAAAGTTTAAAAATATCCAAAAACTTTATTTAGAAAAAAAAATAAAAATTATAAAATGCATGACATGTAAAAACATGAAGTATAAGTTACAGTTGGAGCTTGAAGGCCCGTGTTTCTGGCGAGCCTTCAGGATCGCCAGAAACACCAGTTATGAAGCAGCGGTCTAAAGACCGCTGCTCCATAACCTGTCTGCCTGCTCTGCGTTAAATCAAACCGATCGAATATGATCGGGTTGATTGACACCCCCTGCTAGCGGCCGATTGGCTGCGAATCTGCAGGGGGTGCCGTTGCACCAGCAGTTCACAGGAGCTGCTGGTGCAATGCTGAATGCGGAGAGCGTTTTGCTCTCCGCATTCAGTGATGTCTGTCGGACATGATCTGCTGATTGAATCATGTCCGACTGAGGGTTGATAAATAGGCCCCTTGTTGTCTTTGGCATGTTTTCAAATTTGTATTTTGAAATTAAATTGCAATACTAAATTCCTCAATACTTTGAATAAGAATTTTGCTGTGTAATTTAAGTTTTAATTTTGCTGCATACTTTACTAATTTACAAATATTACTCCATACTTTCACTACAATTTTTTAAATTGCTTATTTTATTGAACACGACACGGTAATGTTTATGTAATGTACATATAGAAATATAGAAACTTTCCTTTTGGCTTGATGAGCAAGAACTTGCAGCTCGGAAGAAAAATCAAGCAAAATCTTTGCAGGGGGTTGAGTATTCTTGTGTACTATACTGAATTTGTCGCGCACTCACACTCAGAGCCTTTCATAGTGATATAATCTGCTCTCAAATCACAAACTGAGCGCTGAAATTCTTTTGTTGTGTTAAAATGCTTTGGTTAATATTTTTAACCATCCACTTGTAATATTAAGTTTTCTTTGTGCGAGGTCGAGCACCAGATGACTCAATCTGCGCTATTGATTGATTGCGCTCCAGATAATTTCACCAAAGTGGAGAGCTTCAGATCATTGGGCCCTAAGAGAGTTTGGACAAAGATGCTGTGACACCTCCAATATGGCATTGAGAATAAGGAGCTTTAAGTTATCAAGTTTGCTATTACAAAATGGAGGCATTTCCTACACGTGGATAATAATTAAATCACAGTGTTCAAATGTAATCAATTTACCAAAAGACTTAAAGATAAGCAGGTCTGTTGATCATTCTTTTCTCTCAATTCAGATTTGTTATTTCATACAGATCAGGTTCCATGACTTTAAAAGCTATTAAAAAATACTAAATAAAGATACTAAAGTAGCTAAAAAAAATATTGCTTGATACTAATTTGTGGGACTCACAATTGCATCTGATTGTTGGTCTTATAGGGCCTGATATTCCAAACATTGCCATTCAGAAGAGATATTCTAAGGCGTCTTGTCAGTACAGCGAGGCCCTTAAAAAAATTATGTTGCTATGTAGTGTTCTTTATGTGGAACAGAGACTCGAGCATTACAATACAAGGTCTTTAAAAAATCCCAAAGATTTGCAAGATTTCTTTCCATGCCGGCGAGGTTTGGAATATCAGGCCCTTATAGAGAATAGTTATACAGATTACCTTTTGCACCCCACCACAAGATATTGATATGATCATAATCAATTGATACTGATATTTCCATGGTTGATTTGTTCCATAATCAAAAGATTAGGGGCTAGATTGCAAGTGGTGTGCTAAATAATTTGTTTGTATGCAGGTTGCCCATTTTATATTTGGGGTACCTTGCATTCCTGTTGGCTCAAATTTTCAAATCAGCCAATAGGATGAGAGCTATTGAAATCCTATTGGCTGATTTGAACAGCCAATAGGATTTCAGTAGCTCTCATCCTATTGGCTGATTTGAAAATTTCAGCCAATAGGAATGCAAGGTACCCCAAATATAAAACGGGTACCTTGCATTCGAACTTCAGTGTGCGGCGACGATCCCATGAAGAGAATCCTCCACGCTGGATGGCTCTGCAGCTGCCGTTTCTGCTCCACGGCCACCTTCGCTCAGGATGAAGAAAGAAGATGTCCCCGCGCTGGATGAAGATGGAGCCGTCTGGAAGAAGACCTTCACCGCCGGACTTCAGGAATAGTGAGTACATATTTCGGGGTCAGTGTCAGGGTTTTTTTTTTTTTTAGATTAGGGATTTTGTAATTTTTTTATTGGCATTAAAGAGCTGATTGCCCTTAAGGGCAATGCTCATACAAATGCCCCTTTAGGGGCAATGGGTAGCTTAGGTTTTTTTAGAGTTAGTTTTTTTTTTGGTGGGAGTTAGTTAGGTGGGGGGTTTACTGTTACTGGTACTTTGTAATTTTTTTATGTAAAAGAGCTGTTTAACTTAGGGCAATGTCCTACAAAAGGCCCTTTTATGGGCTATTGGTAGTTTATTGTTAGATTAGGGGATGTTTTTGTTGTTGGGGTGGCTTTTTTGTTTTTATTGGGGTATTAGATTAGGTTTAATTTTTATTATTTTGGATAATTTTGTTTATTATTTTTTGTAATCTTAGATTTTTTTATTTTTTGTAATTTTAGAGTTTTTTCTAATGTTATTATTTTTTTTTTCATGGTGTTAGGATCTTTTAATTTTGTAATTTAGGTTTTTTATTTTTGGTATATTTTATTTTTTAAAAATAGCAATGTTAGGTTTATTTATAGTTTAATCTTAGATTTTTTTTATTTCACAAGTAAGTTTTTATTTAGTTTAGGGTAGTTATATTGTAATTTTAATTTAAAGGGCCATTATACACTCATTTTTTTCTTTGCATAAATGTTTTGTAGATGATCTATTTATAAAGCCCATAAAGTTTGTTTTTTTAAAAAATGTATCATTTTGCTTATTTTTAAATAACATTGCTCTGATTTTCAGACTCCTAACCAAGCCCCAAAGTTTTATTTGAATACCGTCAGCTACCTTCTCCAGCTTGCTCCTGTTTGTGTAAAGGGTCTTTTCATATGCAAAAGAAGGGGGAGTCGGGGAGTGTCTTATTTCCCACTTGCAGTGGGCTTTCCAATTGCCTTTTCAACAGAGCTAAAGTGAAAGCTTCTAAGTAAGTTTTTAAACCATTTTATACTGGATTTTTATATCAGTATCTGTGCATCTTATTCTTTATAGTAGTGTCTATTACATGCAGTTATATGAAAATGAGTGTATACTGTCCCTTTAAAGTTAGCGAGTGTTAGGTTTAGGGGTTAATAGTTTAATTTAGTGTGTCACAATGTGGGGGTCGGCGGTTTAGGGGTTAATAGGTTTATTATAGTAGTTGTGATGTGGGGGTCAGCGGTTTAGGGGCTAACAGGTTTATTATAGCAGTTGCAATGTGAGGGGCTGGTGGTTTAGGGGTTATTAGGTTTATTTTAGTAGTTGCAATGTGGGGGGTTGGCGGTTTAGGGTTTAATAGGTTTATTTAGTGTCGGCAATGTCGGGGGCAGCAGTTTAGGGGTTAATAACTTTATTTCGTGTCTGCGATGTCGGGGGGCAGCGGATTAGGGGTATTTAGACTAGGGTTTTATGTTAGGGTTTTAGGTTTTAACATAACCTTCTTGTCTCCATAGACATCAATGGGGATTGCGTTATAGCAATCGCCATTCCGCAATCACAGGTGTTAGTTTTTTTCTAACACTTTTTCTCCATTGATGTCTATGGGGGGGAAATGTGCACGAGCACTTCAAGTCAGGACTTGGCTTTTGTATGGAGATTATCGCACCATATCGCACAACACAAGAAGATTTTTTGTAACTTGTAATGGCAGCATTATGGAAAGTGCGGTACCGCTAAATTTTTTGCGTTACTTACACACCGGGTTTAGCGCATAACTTCTAATCTCGGTGACATTTTCTTTTATGGGAAGAACGTTGGAATCTGAAATATTTAAAGTAAAAACACATTGTTAAATATTAAAATTGATTAAAAATTATTATTTCAGGTTTAAGGAATTAGACTGGAAAGGGCTCCAAAGTGTGTGTGTGTATATATATATATATAATTGAGGAGAAGAAGAGGCACTCTCAGGGCTTTAATAGTTGTTCCAATATTCACATCTTTATTGATTGATATATATATATATATATATATATATATATATATATATATATATATATATATATATATAAAGTCAAAGCAGAACACACTCTTAGCTCATGTCCAGCTACCAGGGTGCTGGCAAACAAAGTAATATGTCCATAATCTGCTTGAACTCACTGGATTTAATGAAAAAGTGCTTTATTGGCACACAAAAATCAATCAGTGACGTTTCAGGGATCTCACCCCTTCATCAGATTAAGTGATGAACTGTTAGTCTGATGAAGGGGTGAGATTCCCGAAACGTCACTGATTGATTCTTGTGTGCCAATAAAGCACTTTTTCATTAAATCCAGTGAGTGCAAGCCGATTATAGACATACAGTATATACAGTATATACACACACAGGTAGATACATACACACAGGTAGAAAGCTCTTTATCCAAACTGCTTGGTACCGGAAAAGGTTAGGTTTTCAAAACAGTCATTAAGGGAATATTTTTTTTTTACTTTTGTGACTTATAGGCAGGGAAAATAGTACTTTTTTATCATTTTATTTTTATAAAAATATTAGTGAAATAGTTTGGATTTTAGAAAAAGTTTGGATTTTGAAATTCTGGACTTGGGAATGATCCAATCAGTCAATATGATTGAGCTCTCATTCTATTGGCTGAGAGCGCAATCCTATTGGCTGATCCAATCAGCCAATAGGATGTAAGCTCAATCCTATTGGCTGATTGCAACAGCCAATAGGATTTTTTCACCTTTAATTCCTATTGGCTGATAGAAATCTTTCAGCCAATAGGAATGTAAGGAACGCCATCTTGGATGATGTCACTTAAAGGGAAACTTCATTTTACAGCGACCATCATAAAAATAGGATGCTCCGCGCCGAATGCCTTGAAGATGGACCCGCTCAGTGCCGGCTGTATGAAGATAGAAGATGCCGTCTGGATGAAGACTTCTTGCCATCTGGATGAGGACTTCGCCGGCTAGATGAAGATGGAAGAGGCCGCCCGGATGAAGACTTCTTGTCACCTGGATGATGACTTCGCCGGCTGGATGAGGATGGATGTCCAGACTTCAAAAACTGTAAGTGGATCGTTGGGGGTTAGTGTTTTTTTTAGAGTTTTTTGGGTGGGTTTTCTTTTTAGCTTAGAGTTTGGGCAATGTAAAAGAGCTAAATGCCTTTTTAAGGGCAATGCCCATCCAAATGCCCTTTTCAGAGCAATGGTTATATTAGGTTTATTTGGGGGGGGGGGTTGGTTGGTTGGGTGGTGGGTTTTACTGTTGGGGGCTGCTTGCATTTTTTACAGATAAAAGAGCTGATTTCTTTGGGGCAATGCCCCACAAAAGGCCCTTTTAAAGGCCATTGGCAGTTTAGTGTAGGCTATGTTTTTTTTTTTTTTTTGGGGGGGGGGGGCTTTTCTATTTTGATAGGGCTATTAGATTAGGAGTAATTCGTTTTTATTTTTGATAATGTGGTTTTTTATTTTTTGTAATTTAGTGTTTATTTTTTCTTGTAATTTAGAAAATTGTATTTTAATAATTTAATTTATTTTATTTTATTGTAATGTTAGTTTTTAGTGTAAGGCAGGTTAGGTTTTATTTTACAGGTAACTTTGTATTTATTTTAGCTAGGTAACTAGTATACCTAGTTAAAATAAATACAAACTTACCTGTGAAATAAAAATAAAACCCAAGATAGCTACAATATAACTATTAGTTATATTGTAGCTAGCTTAGGTTTTATTTTAAACGTAAGTATGTATTTAGTTTTAAATAGGAATTATTTAGGTAATAATTGTAAGGTTTATTTAGATTTATTTTAATTATATTTAAGTTAAGGGGCGTTGGGGTTAGGCTTAGGGTTACGTTAGGGTTAGGGTTAGGTTTAAGGGTTAATATATTTATGTAGAGTTAGTGATGTGGGTGGTCAGAAGAGGTCGGGGAGCGGCGGAATAGGGGTTTATAAATTTTTTTAGTGGCGGCGATGTCCGGAGCGGCAGATTAGGGGTTAATAAACCTATTATAGAGTTTGCGATGCGGGAGGGCCTCAGTTTAGGGGTTAATAGGTAGTTTATGGGTGTAAGTGTACTTTTTAACACTTTAGTTAGGAGTTTTATGCTACAGCTTTGTAACGTAAAACTCATAACTACTGACTTTAGATGGCGGTACAGATCTTGTCAGTATAGGGTGTACCAATCCCTTGTTAGCCTCGCAGGCAAACTCATAATGCCGGCGCTATGGAAGTCCCATTGAAAAATGACTTTTTTTAAAGTGCTGTACTGACGTTGCGTGACGGCCAAAAAGGTGTGCGGTACACCTATACCTACAAGACTTGTAATAGCGGCGTTAGGGAAAAAGCAGCGTTATGAAAACATGTTTACTTTAAACTAATAATATGCAAGCAAGTTAGGGCGGTAGTGATATTGCTTACTGCGACTCGCACTAACAATAGTGCGCCACTTCTAACCTAGCCCTAGGTATTTTACATATATGTCATGATTCAAAGAGAGCAATAATCCAAAGAACTCAAGAACTTGGCCCACGTATTAGGTAGTTGGTTCAAAATATGTCTCATCATGTGATACCTACATGAAAAATTTGATTCCTCTTTTGTTACAGCAGGTTTGCTGTAACTTCTTCCTATACTACTTGCCCTTGGAGTTCAATATTTATTTCATTTCAGATTTGCTTCCATACAAAGCAAGCACGGCTATCTTAGATGTGGATCATTTTACTAAGTTAAAGGGATAGTCAACTCCCACATTTTTATTGTTTAAAAAGATAGATAATACCTATATTACCCATTCCTCAGTTTTGCATAACCAACACTGTTATATTAAAGGGACAGTCAAGTTAAAAAAAACTTTCATGATTCTGATAGGGTAGGTAATTTTAAACATCTTTCCAATTTACTTCTGTGACCTGCGCTTGCTGGTGGACCGTTGCTGTTATGAGCAAGTTGGTGCCTTTGATGTCAGTCTGGTGGCATACAAAGGGCTTGCTTTCACATTTGAGAGCCCACTATAGTGAAAGGAAGCTGCAGAGCAAAGGTAGTGTGTAGCCATTATCTTGCCCGGCTAGGCTCTACTAGAAATTAATTTTAATGTACAGATTTTTTTTCCCGGTTGCTTGAGAGTGCCGGTTGCTTGAGTTACGGTTAACTGAACTCTAAAAATAAAATAAATGAAAAAGGCTGTGTAAATAAACACTACTTGAAACAAGCCAGATTGGATTTTCAACAGGTCCAAAGTATAGAATTTGTAAAGTCTACAAATTCTTCTAAAATGTGTCAAATGTTTTGTTAATTGCCATGTGATGCTCAATCCTTATCAATACTTGCTATTATTCTAAAATTTATAGCTGTCTTATGCCATAGCTTTAACCTCCTCTAAATGTTATTGTCTGTTTGCTTAACATCAGGCCCGGACTAACCATAGGGCATACCGGGCATTTGCCCGGTGGGCCGCCGGGTTTCTTAGCTCCGCCCACTATTATCACACATACCGAGTGCCCCAAAATTGTATTATAATGTGGTGCCGGTGTGGCTGTTGGGCCGCACATTACCTCTCACACGATTACTGTAGGCTGTACAAGGTTGAAGGCTGCAAGGGTAAACTGTTTGTGTAATGTACAACTATACTATGCAGCAGCTGAGCAGCCGACTCTTATACTACAGTTACCCCCTAATATTAATTGCTAGTACAGCTGCTGGCACTATCCTTGCCTTTCTGACTGTGGGTATTTCACCAGTGGAGGACGGACCTGCTACCACGGTCGCCACTCAGGCCCAGCAGGTGCAACCAGTCACTGTTGAGATGCCCAGGCAGCTCGGGAACGGGTAAATTCCTTCAGGTAAATGCTTCTGTCAGAGATGTGTGTGCACTCACCCAGCGTGCCGCGCTGTCTTCACTGCTATCTCAGCAGCACCGCTCTGCCCTGTGTCTCCTCTTCAGCGCTCCCCACGGGAGTTAAGGCCGGGAAGGAAGGTTCCGGTTCAACAGGTGCAAACGGATAGTACAGGGAAATTTCACCAGATTCCCTGAGAAATCAACAAGGTAAAGAGTAGCCAGAATCCTTGCACTCAAATGGATCGGTCAGGGTGAAATGCCAAAAAACGAACCAGCACCAATGAGCTATGATAAAAAGCTTCTTTTATTGGATAGATAGCACATAAAAAGACATACACGCCAGCACAAAATACAGGTCAAACGCGTTTCGTAGTTCTCACTTCTTCAGTGAGGTCACTGAAGAAGTGAGAACTACGAAAAGTGAGAACTACGAAACGCGTTTGACCTGTATTTTGTGCTGGCGTGTATGCCTTTTTATGTGCTATCTATCCAATAAAAGAAGCTTTTTATCATAGCTCATTGGTGCTGGTTCGTTTTTTGGCATTTCACCCTGACCGATCCATTTGAGTGCAAGGATTCTGGCTACTCTTTAGCTCGGGAACGGGTGCAGGAGGGACCCAGTATGTTACTGCACTGCAATCCACGCAGTCAGACCCAGAAGACCTGAGTGTGGCTATTAAAAAGCGCGGGCTAGGAGCAGGCTAGCAGCAGTACCATTCAGTGGACTATGTGGACCTACCATCCATAGCAGTGCACACAGTTAGATCCAGACTCAGAGTGTTTATGGGGATTATGGAGGATCGCCACTCGGGGAGGAAGCATAGTGCTGAGAGAAAGTAAGCGTCTGCTGTGAGGAGGATCATATATCGTAATGCTGCTGAGCATATATTTTTGAAACTATGCATATGTTTTTGCAAAAAAAAATACAAAAACTGATTCCAACATCTAGTCTTTGAGTAGTTTCTGAGAACTCATGTGAAGTACAAGTGTATAGTAAGTTTCATTGTGGATGATAATTGTATCCCCTACTTGGTCGTTAAGTGTATGTGAGCCACCATGCCATAATAATATAATCCTGTCTGTAAATTTTCTTATTTGCACAGCTTATAGCCAATCAGCTAAGTCGATATACTAATGAAGCATAATGATTGGGTGTTATGAGCAATTCCTGAATAACTTGTGAAGATTAGCATACTGCTCTGACACTGTAATGACATCTATCTAGGAACCGCCCCCTGGTTTCTGCATCAGCATGGGCAAACATGGAACGCCAGAAGTTGTTCCTGTCTAACACAGCCTACTAGAAAGCACATTGCAATCTTCCCCTGCAAATAATATATGCAGCATGTCAATAGCAGCAGCGCTAGAGCTATATACAGAGTGGCACAGGTACAAGCCATTTGTAAATACTAATTGAGTAGTCAACTCATTTAGGCAGAATGATATAATGGATCGTGCTACAAGTAAAATATCAAGCAAGCAGATATACAGAGGTTGCTGTACTGTATTAAAGGATCTGTTTATCTTTTAACTAGCTGTGTACTATGTAATACACTATTGTGATCAATTTAATATATTGTTTCTTATGACAGTATGTATCACAGCTTACTGCAATATGGAGTTTACACAGGGTTGATATGGCTACAACCTGGTGCCTTTTTTTCTCACTGGGTGTGGGGTTACAGATATTTAAGCACCTTTGTTTGTACAATTTGGTTGCCTGAGAAAGGGGAGTGTGTTCCAGAGACGTCACATTAAATATCACCTTTTCTTGAAATGACCAGTGAGTGCCTTCCTTTTACTTTGTGATATATATATATATACAGTATATACAAACAAACACCAAAAAAATCAGTGCAAAGCTCACTCAGGGATCTGATTAATCCTAGATACAAAAAATTAATCCGATAAATATGTATATATACTGTATATATATATATATATATATAGTATATCAGATGTTAGTTAAAATATATAATAATATTGGGACATATATAACAATAATAATTAATTGTATCCTGGTATTGTATGTTATATCCACAGGTAAACAATTGAAAGTACAACTATTTCCAAATATATGGTAATACAATTAGTGCACAAATAGTCCTGATGAAAAAACTGTGAAAAATCTTGATGGGGAAAAATATATATGAACAGTCTTACTGTTGATAGGTGCAACCCCAGGAAACTCCTTTCAAAACCCAGATGCAGCTACTCCAAAAACGCTGCTTGTCTTGCAGCTATATAACCTAACACTTCACTCCAAAAAGGAAAATCGCAGTCTGTGAAGAAAAAGGACTCCAAATAGTGCAATATTGTATGTAACATGCAATATTTATTCATACAACAGTATACCAAATACTCACAATATCTGGCAATTAAAGATTCACATAAAGGTATCTTTTAAAATTTTTGATAAATATGAATCCACATGCAGCCAGCACATGCTTACAGGAAACAGACCAACGATGTACCCGGTCTGCGTGTGACGTCAACACCCGACAACAGCTGATTCTGTTCTAGAACATAATTATTTTATGTTTGAAAGGGACTTATACCATCAGATATGTGGCACGGCGATGGGGACGAAATTTGCCCCATCGTATGCTAATCTATTTATGGGTCTCTTTGAAGATGATTTTATTTGGAGGGATGGCACTTTTAAACATAATTTAATTTTTATAAGCGATTTATTGATGATGTTTTTATAATTTGGGAAGGTTCTGAGAATGAGACTTCAAATTTTATTGATTTTTATAAATACCAATAGTTTTAATGTGAAATTTATTGGTAACATTAAAAAACAGGAAATTGAATTTCTTGATCTATTGGTGTTTATACAAGATAATAGAATACTTACCAAGAATTATAGAAAATCAGTTGATAGTAACAGTTTACTACACGCTACTAGTGGTCATTATAAGAAATGGGTAAAGAATATTCCTAAAAGTCAATTTGAAAGGATTAAAAGAAATTGTTCGAGATTGAATGATTACAACGTTGAAGCAGAAGTTTTGAAGGACAAGTTGATATGTAAATCTCACAATAGGGAACACCTTACACATATTATGAATGAAGTTAATCAGTTAGATAGGGACGTTTTACTAAATAAACAGAAATATAAGTTATGTAAACAGGAAAGGCAGACTGTTAAATGTATCACTACATATGGTGAAGGTATTAATAATGTTAAAAAAATACTGCACAAATATTGGCCGATTCTGAAAGGGAATCCTTTGTTAAAAGAGTAGCTTGATATGAGACCGAATGTTGTATATAGGAAAAATACTAATTTGAAGAATCTTCTTGACCCTAGTAAGCTGAAGGAAATCAAACCAATCAAGTTTAATGTTAATGAAAAAATTTTAAGTTTAAAAGGTACATATAGATGTCATAAAGCAAGATGCCCGATGTGCAAATGTATTGATAAGGAGAGATCAATTTTTAGATCAGCAACAGGACAAGAGTTTTGAGTGAAACAATTCATCACCTGTAAGAGTACTTATGTAGTCTACTTGTTAGAGTGTAGTTGTGGATTAAAGTATGTAGGTCGCACAAAGAGATGCCTATCTAAAAGATATAGTGAACATGTTTATAAAATAAAAAAAACATTTTAAAACATAGTGTACCCATTCATTACTCCCAGAGACATGCATGTGACCTCAAATGCCTGACTTTGAAGAGTATTGAAATGGTAAAATCGAATCCCAGAGGTGGTGATAGACTTTTGGACCTTAGGCGTAGAGAGACTTTTTGGATATACAAGTTAGGGACCCTCACGCCTAAGGGCCTAAATGTTGATTTAGATGTGGCAGCATTTATAATTTGAAAAAATGTTTTTTCATACTGCAATTTATTATCAAGGTTAGGATTAGATAGGAGCATTAATTAAATCAACTATGCTAGGAATTTATGGGTGAATATGTATATATATTTTCTAATAATGACCAAATATTTCAGGTGTAGATATATACCAAATATTTTATAAGTAGGAATTCAGTTTTTAATATTTCTATTTTATTTATTAATATTAACTGATTTATAGAATTTGTTTTCTTATATTTCTGTTCTATTTATTAATATTAACTGATGTATAGATATATCAAGTTTTATTGAGGGGTTTTAATATTTTTAAGGTTTATCACCAGGGAATTTAAGCTCAAAATAATGGTTATTAGTAAAAAATTAAATTAAATTCATTATTATGACATAGATTATAAAATAAGCTATTGTATAGGGAAAGTGGGGTTTTAGGTATGTTATCAATTGTGCTGATGGGCTGAGACAAATTTATTGTATTTTTTTATTGGTTTTATTTTAAGTATCAGATGAGCCGTTTTCAGGTGTAATAATATTCTTGGTAGCTAGGTGGCGCCATTCGATTAAGTATAAATAGATCAAATGTTTAAGTTGAGGTCATTCATCCTCTTGAGAAAGCGCCCAGCAGGGGGCGAGAAACGCGTTGAGGCAGTGATCTTGGAAGTCCGTGTGTGCAAGCATAGCTGGAACAGAATCAGCTGTTGTCGGATGTTGACGTCACACGCCGACCGGGTACATCGTTGGTCTGTTTCCTGTAAGCGTGTGCTGGCTGCATGTGGACTAGTTTTTATCGAAAATTTTAAAAGATACTTTTATGTGAATCTTTATTTGCCAGATATTGTGAGTATTTGGTATACTGTTGTACAAATAAATATTGCATGTTACATACAATATTGCACTATTTGTATTCCTTTTTTTCACAGACTGCGCTTTTCCTTTTTGGAGTGAAGTATATATATATATATATATATATACATATATATATATATAAAGTTCATGAAAGAAGCACTCACTGATCCATCAGCATCTGTGGCAAAAAAGCTTTAATATTAGTGACGTTTCGGGACAGCAACAGTCCCTTCCTCTGCTGTCCCGAAACGTCACTAATATTAAAGCTTTTTTGCTACAGATGCTGATGGATCAGTGAGTGCTTCTTTCATGAACTTTCTACAAATACCTGCAAAGCACCCTGGCAGTTGCTATAGTTGGTGAGAGTGCACACACACCAGCTGCTGTGTATAAATATATATATATATATATATATATATATATATATATATATATATAAATAAAAAGGTATTGGAGCACATCCATTTTCAATAGCACAACATATTTTTTTAACTGTTGCAAAAAATTGCCTGCAAACAACATCAAGAGACAACTATTCTTTTTAAATAAAATTGGGATCTTAGTCACACAATATGGCCATATACTGCTTAGCCAGTAACCACTTACAAGGTGCCCCAATATAGGCTGTGTGTGTATGTATATATATATATATATATATATATATATATATATATATATATATATATATATGGAAGAGTGTGAGACAAAACAAGCGCCCAGAGGCACACTTCGTGTAGTACGTTTAGATAAATAACTTATACTTTAACAGTTGGAAAAAATCCGCTCTCACCTGATTCAACCTCAGCTTATGAGGTATGTAATAAGCGCTTCTGTTTATATACTCAGGTCTCGTATCGCCCTCCTATAGGTCCTCAGGTCTCCAGTTCCTCCTTGGAGTCTGCAGAGTGTTCCTGGATCTCTGCAGCCTATATCTAGAAGGGGACTTGACAGGGTGAAAGATGCAAGGGTCTGACAGAATCAGGTGAGAGCGGATTTTTTCCAACTGTTAAAGTATAAGTTATTTATCTAAACGTACTACACGAAGTGTGCCTCTGGGCGCTTGTTTTGTCTCACACTCTTCTAGATCACTAAGAGGAACCTTGCCCTGCGGGGGATCTTTCTTCTTCTCTCAGACGAGCAGCCTACTCCTCCACAGCACACAGGAACTAGCATTGTGGATATTAATGAACAATATACATCCATAGACTTGCCATACTTGACTGAATGAGACTGTTTGATGCTTAACTAGCAAGGGTCCTGCATATACATATATTTTCCAGTAGTGGATGGGAAGATATATTAAGACCAACAGCACACTCATAAACTTCTAGCGCTGATCTTTTTTATTTCTATCATATATATATATATATATATATATATATATATATTCTCTTTGTACTGTACTGGCAGCTAGCTAAACAAATTAAGTGAGCCAATTACAACAGGCATATATGTGGAACTGTGACTGGAGAAGAAATTTCATACATGCCCATGTTTTGCCCATTTTATGAAAAAACAACTAAATGGTTAGTTTATTGAATATTTTTTGTGTTTACAAATTAGCACTTTATATTGTTTTTGTTGTTATTAATATTGTACTTTTTTTATACAAACCTATTCACAAAATATATATATTATACTTGTTATATTTGGTATACGGTTCAATAAGAAATAAGGGGGGGGAGCTGCTTTGCCTTAAAATGCCTGGGCCTATTTTTGGTCCCAGTCCGGCCCTGCTTAACATCTCACCCTGACCAGACCAGAAACTAGCTATCCAATTGGCCTTTCAAATTGTCTTTAATTAGCAATCAACTAAATTTAGTGGACTCAGCTGTCTGCCCTGTCTGCATATATTTCACACTAGTTTGGGATGTGCATTGCACAGGGGGGTGCATTGCTACAATAGCATATGTTCACATTTTTAAAGTGAACATTTTATAAGTGAGGCATTAACAATAGAATTATACAAGGATTATACAAGAATTGGGCAAGGGGCAAGAAACAAGGCAAGTACTCTTGTAATATTATGTTTTGTATACCTTATTGTTTTCTTATGCAATTGCTACTGTAATACTGTGTCTTATGTGTTTAACTGGTTCCCAGTTTTGTAAAAATGCTCAATATATTCATGTTCCTTTTTGCTGCCTCTTGTCTCCATAACAAACTACATTATTCAATTACTCCTTCTCCCTCTCCACCTGCACTGTTCATTATCCCATCTCTCTTAAGCTCACCTTACTTTTGTACTCATGAACTTTACCTATTCCTAAACACTCTCTCTCCCCCTGCACCTGGTCTCAAAAGCAGTCTCATTACTGCAAATCTGTATCTCATCTCATGTCACTCTCTCTCTTGCTTTTACTAACTGCTGGTGACTTCTCCCCTAATCCTGGTCCCCAACAACTGCCTAGCCGTGCACATCCATATGTACCGTCCCATAGACTCATAAAACAAAACTCTGCAAACCTTACTCACATTCCTCTTGTATCAAAAGCCACTACCGCTTTCACTTGTGCACTCTGGAACTCTCGCTCTGTTTGCAACAAGCTCACTTCTATACTTGACCTCTTTATCTCCCGCTCCCTCAACCTTCTGGCCCTAACAGAAAACTGTCTCTCTCCCCTAGACACTGCATCCACTGCTGCTCTGTCAAATGGGGGTCTCCACGTTAGCCACACTCCTAGGTCTGGTAATAGACAAGGAGGTGGTGTAGGTATTTTACTTTCCTCTAGTTGCACCTTTCAACAAATACATCCCATCTCTTCCCTCACATTTCCCTCATTTGAAACCCACATGATTCGCTTATTCTCTCCTCTCTCTATAAGTGTTGCAGTCATATACCGATCCCCTGGCTCCTCAACTCAATTTCTAGATCACTTGGCTGCCTGGCTACCTTATTTCTTTTCCTCAGACACCCCTGCCCTCATTCTTGGCGACTTCAACAGCCCTCTTGACAATCCCACTGCCTCCTCTGCAAAACAACTTCTGCAACTCACTTCCTCTTTCGGTCTGTCACAATGGACTGATTCTCCCACTCACAAAGACGGTCACTCTCTTGACCTGATCTTTAGCTATCGGTGCACTCAAACATCTCAAACGTCACAAACTCCCCCTTTCCTCTTTCTGATCACCATCTCCTTACTTGCAACATATCATCCCTCCCTACAACTCTCCCTTCTTCTACTCCTCACACAAAACTTCACAGAAGCATTATGTCACTAGATCAGCAACAGCTTGCTAATTCCCTCAAACCTCTCCTCTCATCCTTCTCCTCCTTTTCCTGCCCATAACAATCTATCTGCCACTATAATTCCACCTTTACATCTGTTCTTGACAATCTCACCCCTCTTACCATAGCTGGAAATCACACACTCATCTTCAGCCCTGGCATACTCCTCTGACACAGTACCTACGCAGATGTTCCCGTACTACTGAGCGGCATTACAAAATCATCTTGAACTCCTACTATATCTCCATAAGCAACATTATTTCTCTACTCTTATCTCTAATCTTCCTTCTAATCTTTCTTCAAACCTAAAAAACGTCTGTTCTCCACTTTCAATAGTCTCCTCCGCCGTCCCCCACCTCCTAATACAACTTCTCTGTCAGCTCAAGACTTTGCCAGCCACTTCAATAACAAAATCGACTCCATCAGAAATTAAATCAGCTCTAACCTCTCAAATGCTCTCAACCAACCACAACCCACATAACCTTAAACTTAGCTCATTCTCCCCTGCTACTGAGGAAGAAGTTTCGGCACTTATACTGCGCTCTCACCTCACTACCTGTCCCCTTGACCCTATCCCCTCACAGCTACTTCCCTCCCTCTCTGCTACCCTTACCCCTATACTAACACACATTTTCAACCTCTCCCTCAGCACCGGTATATTTCCCTCATCGCTGAAACATGCACTGGTCACACCTATCCTCAAAAAACCTTCCCTTGATCCTACCTCCCCATCCAGCTATCATCCTATTTCCCTCCTCCCTCTTGCCTCAAAGCTTCTCGAAAAACTAGTATATGCACGCCTATCCCATTTCCTTACCTTAAACTCCCTTCTTGACCCACTGCAATCTGGATTTCTTCCCCATCACTCCACAGAGATAGCAATTGTTAAGGTTACCAATGATCTACTTACAGCAAAATCAAAAGGCCACTTCTCTCTGCTTATCTTCCCTGATCTGTCCACAGCCTTTGACACTGTTGACCACCCTCTTTTGCTCCAAACCCTCCAATCCTTCGGCATCTGTGACACAGCCCTCTCGTGGCTCTCTTCCTACCTGTCAAACCATACCTTTAGTGTAGCCTTCTCTGGTGCCTCCTCTGCCCCGTCACCACTTTCTGTCAGAGTACCGCAAGGCTCTGTCCTCAGGCCCCTTCTCTTCTCAATCTACACGTCATCACTAGGTTCCCTAATAAAGTCCCACGGTTTCCAATATCATTTGTATGCCGACGACACCCAAATCTACTTCTCTGCACCAGACCTATCTCCTTCCTTGCTGACCCATGTCACTAACTGTCTTTCTCACATCTCTTCCTGTATGTCCTCTCACTACCTCAAGCTAAATCTCTCCAAAACTGAGCTCCTCATTTTCCCCCCTTCTTCCAAAATCTCCACCCCCAATCTCTCTATAACTGTCAACAACTCCATCATTACCCCTACCCCGCATGCCCAATGTCTCTGGGTCACATTTGACTCAGATCTTTCTTTCACTCCTCACATTCAGTCCTTGGCTAAAGCCTGCCGCTTCCACCTTAAAAACATCTCTAAAATTAGACACTTCCTTACACAAGACACAACTAAGATTTTAATCCACTTTCTCATTTTTTGCCGCCTCGCTTACTGCATCTCTGTCCTCTCTGGTCTCCCCACCTGCCGCCTAGCTCCTTTACAATCCATAATGAATGCCTCTGCCTCTACACGTCGCCCTTCATCTGCTGCACCTCTCTGCCAATCCCTTCACTGGCTTCCTCTTGCCTCTAGGATCAAACACAAAATTCTTACTCTGACATACAAAGCCCTCAACTGCACTGCTCCTCCCTATATCTCAGACCTTGTCTCCAGATACTCTCCATCCCATCCCCTTCGCTCTGCTCATGACCTCCTACTCTCCTCCTCTCTTGTTACCTCATCACACTCCCATTTACATGACTTCTCCAGACTGGCTCCCATCTTGTAGAACTCTCTGCCTCGCTCCACAAGACTCTCCCCTAGTTTTGAAAGCTTCAAGCGCTCCCTAAAGACTCTACTGTTCAGGGATGCATACAACCTACACTAACCTTACTTTATACCAGTTCCTCTCCTCCATTACTATCCCCTGAACCCCCTTAGCATGTAAGCCTAAGAGTCCAGCTGTTTGTAGATCACCTTCTTAAGAGCTGACTACAACAGTGCAACTCTTGGCAGGGCCCTCTACCCATTTGATCCCTGTAATTGTTTTGTTGTACTCCGCATTTGTTTATAGCGCTGCGGAATCTGTTGGCGCTCTACAAATAACCGATAATAATAATAATTTTATGATGGATTAAATATGGGTATTGACCTGACCCCATAACTAGGTAGAGAAGACTTATGATAAATGGGTTATAGTGGGGGGTTTCTAATGGATTGGAATATGTTGAAGTCTAAAATCCCCACAAAAATCCATGCAATACATTTCACATGAGAATGCTAATTGGTTGCAATGAGTACCATAATTACTTCATTTGCAGTAGTTTCCCTGGTTTATGCCACACACACATTACACAATATTATAAAACTGATATGAAGAATGTCTTTACTTTTATTTCTAATCTGCATATTCAGACTGTGCCAACATATTCATTCATGTTTTACATTTAAATGCAGTAAACCCAAACTCTTATAGTACGAATCTTGTTTCTACTATTTTAATATTTGACATAGTATCAACATAAGAAATAAAACAAATTATAATCTGTCAATTGTGCTAACTCAGTAAGGCAGAAGGAGCTAAGGTCTGTTAATTCATGGTTAAAAACATGGTGTAAAAATGAGGGGTTTGACTTTTTAGAGCACTGGGCTGACTTTTCACTTGGGTACAATTTGTACAGTAAGGATGGATTGCACCAGAATGACATGGGTGCAGGTGTGTTGGCGAAAAGGATGGTAGCACATTTAGAGAATCTTTTAAACTAGGCAAAGGGGGTAGGGTCAGTTAGAACACAATAGAACAGAGAGATCAGTCAGTGAATATATTACTCCCTTAATATCTCAAGGAAGGGATGACTTAAGAAATGTCACATTAGAAAGTATGGAGGAAAGCACACCAAGTAGCAGCAGAAAGCACATGAAAATGTAATGTATAAGAACAAATGCAAGAAGCATGACAGGTAAAATGGGGAAGCTGGAGCTTTTAGTTGCAGAAGAGGACTATGATGTTATCAGTATAACTGAAACTTGGTGGGATGATTCACATGACTGGGCAGTTAACTTAGAGGGGTATACTTTATTTAGGAGGGACAGGAATAATAAAAGGGGTGGAGGAATCTGCATGTATATTAAACCTAACCTTAAACCTACAATAAGGGAAGATATTTATGATACAAGTGACAATATAATATAGTATGTAAAAGAATCTGCAGTGGCAAGACATTTTAATTTGACACATATGACTAATGTTTTTGACATGAAAGTTCAAATAATTGATCGTATCATGTTCCCAATTAGGGGAGGTGATAGAAGTAAGCTATTATTAAAACAGGAATTATATTGGATATATAAGCTTAGGACTATAACTCCCCTAGGTTTGAACCGTGAGTGGGACATGAGTTATTTTGTTGAATAATATTAGGGATTAACTCATTGTTAAATTAGTACATTGTATGATTCGTGCATGGAATATATCATACTCATGCTTTTGTATAGGCATATTATTGCCATCATTAAGGGTCTTGTAGTATTTTAGTGGTTTAGCCATAGACAAGATTCTATAAGCGTGTTTTGGATATATTCTGCAAAGTTTTGTGACAGAAATGTACAATCTACTAATGTGTGAAATTTAGGTACATACATAATTAATGGATCATAAAAGCCTGTGTTCTTTGTTAGGTTGTTTTTTTGTTGCTTATTGTCTCTTTTTCAATTTCCATAGTACATGTATTGAAGGAAAATACTAACTTTGATATATATATATTTATTTTATATATCAGTGTGTTGTTGCATTTTAATATATTATATTACCAACAGGTGCACTTTCCCTTTAAATAGGGAGAGGACACTGAGCAAACTCACCCTATGATTAAGTGCTCAACTGAGTACAAAACTAGTCAGGGAGTTTGTGAGCCGTGTACTATTTTTAATTATGTTTAAATAAAGGTGAATTTTTATTTTACCTACCTTAGATCTTTTTTTTATTCCTTTACTCCTTTACTTAAGTGCTGCTGTTTAAATATTTTTTCGATTGCATATACGGCTGCACCGGCCGTTTCCATACAGCTAGCACCCCTGTGACCTACACGCTGCTTGGTATAGTCCGCCTCTGCTCTCCGGTGACGTCGGACTTCCGCATCTGCAGCGGCTTGGATAGTGTGTGTATTAATTAACCTACCCTAACTATTATACTAATACTAATAATACATTAACTATATTACATATTTAAAAACCTAACCCTACTCAAATTATTTAAATCTACAATTAAAAATTTCTAAATTACAAAAAAAATAAACACTAAGTTACAAAAAATAAAAAACACTAAGTTACAAAAAATAAAAAACCACAGTATCAAAAATAAAAAAGAATTACACATAACTTAATAGCCCTATCAAAATAAAAAAGCCCCCCCAAAAAAATAAAAACCCCCATAGCCTACAATAAACTACCAATGCCCCTTAAAGGGGCCTTTTGCTGGGCATTGCCCCAAATAAATCGGCTCTTTTACCTGTAAAAAAAAAATACAAACACCCCCCCAACAGTAACATTAGTGCCGAATGTGTATTCAGAACATCTGTAATGATGTAAGCATCGATCTGTGTCGGATTGAGACCGACAGATCGTATGTTACATCACAGATTTCAACTTTTGTCGGTCTGTAGGCTTTGATAACTAGGTCGAATCAAGCTCGCCACAATTACGCTGCGGAATTCCAGCATATTTCAGGTTGACGGCTTAATAAATATCCTCCATAATATCAAACATAGAAGTCAAAGAACATTTGAGTAACAGTGATCATAACATGGTCACATTTGAAATCTCTTTTCATATGCAGTGTCTTAAAGGTTTAACTAAGACTTTTAACTTTAAGAGAGCAAAATTCAACGATTTAAGGAAATCATTAAATAATATATATTGGGACAATGTATTCTCTAACAAAAATACAGAGGATAAATGGATAATATTTAAAACTTTGTTAAATAAATATACATACCAACAAATACCATATGATTATAAAAATCAAAATAAAAAATCAAAGCCAATGTGGCTAAATAAAAATGTGTTAAGAGTAATTAGGAAAAAATGTAGGGCATTTAAATTATTCAAAGAAAATAGTACAGACTCAACATTCCATATTTATAAGGAATGTAACAAAGCATGCAAAAAAAGCAATCAAATTAGCCAAAATTGAAAATGAAAAATGAATTGCAAAGGATTCTAAGTCTAACCCTAGAAGGTTCTTTAAGTACATAAATAGCAAAAAATCTAAGAAGGACAATATAGGTACATTAAAATGTGTGGAGGGTAGCATGATAAATAATGACAGGGAGAAGGCTGAGGTACTAAACCAGTTTTTTCTTCAGTATACACAAGAGAGGAACCATTGTATGATACTTTGGAACAAAATAGAATATGCCAGTCCATACCATTAACTGGGTTATGTTTAGAGGATATCAGGAATAAACTGGATAATATTTAGGTAAATAAAACTCCAGGCCCAGATGGAATACAACCAAGGGTGTTAAGGGAATTTAGCACTGTTATAGACAAACGTCTACTCTTAATTTTTCAAGACTCATTATCCTCAGGCATGGTACCCCAGAATTGGCGTAAAGCTGATGTGGTGCCACTCTTCAAAAAGGGAAGCAGGGATGATCCAGGAAGCTATAGACCACTTAGTCTGAAATTAATAGTGGGGAAGATATCTGAAGGGATTATAAGGGATTATATTGATGAGCATATTCGTGTAAAAAAGATTATGAGTTCTAATCAGCATGGTTTTAGGTTTTTTTGATCATGTCAAATTAATCTAATTAGATTCTACGAGGAAGTAAGTAAAAATGTAGATAAAGGGAATCAATCGATGTGATAGCTCATGGATAAATAACTGGATAAAAGATAGGGAGAGTACTGGACCCTGTTCTTTTTAATATTTTTATAAATGACTTGGAGCAAGAATTAAATATCAACATCTCTATTTTTGCAGATGATACTAAGTTAAGTAAGGTCATTAGGTCAGCGCAGGATGAACTTTCATTACAAAGGGATCTGCAAAAATTAGAAGTATGGGCAGGTAAATGGAAAATTAGATTTAATACGGGAAAATGCAAGGTTCTACATTTTGGAAGTAAAAATAAGCAGGCAACATATTTTTTTAAATGGGACAAGACTTAGCCAAACAGAGGAGGAAAGGGATTTGGGAGAAGTAATAGATAACAAGCTAAAGATGGGTGCACAATGCAGGGCAGCGGCTTTAAATGCTAATAAGATACTTGATTGCATTAAAAGAGGCATTGATTCAAGGGAGGAAAGCATAATTCTGTCACTATATAAAGTCCTAGTAAGACCTCACCTTGAGTATGGAGTGCAGTTCTGGGGACCGATCGCAAAAAAGATATTGCAGAACTAGAAAAAGTTCAGAGAAGGGCCACAAAGCTAATAAGGGGATTGGAGAATTTAACCTATGAGGAGAGGCTAGCCAAACTGGGTCTGTTTTCTTTAGCAAAAAAGGTGTTTGAGAGGTGACATGATTACTTTATATAAATATATTCAAGGCCCATATACAGAGATGGCAGAAGCTCTGTTTATTCAAAGAAAATTGTTTCTGACAAGAGGTCACAATTTAAGGTTGGAGGAATGGAGATTTAATCTCCTGCAACGGAAACGTTTTTTCACTGTAAGAGCAATAAAATTGTGGAACTCATTACCAAAGGAGGTAGTGAATGTCAATACCCTAGATACATTTAAAAATAGTGTGGATACATTTCTGTATATAAACAAAATTCATGGATATGATTGCTAGTATTAAATGGGTCACCTTTTAGTGGGGTTATTTAAGCTTAACTGGAGCTTTTTGTAAGTATTTTAGATTTGTATAGGTTGAACTTGATGGATTTCGGTCTTTTTTTCAACATTATCTATTGTTACAACAACAATGCATTCATCTGCGTCGTCAGCTTCTAGAGCAAAGTTGAATAGAGCCACTGTGTAAAAACAGAAAAGATGTTCATTATTATGAGTGACAATATAACAGTAAATACCTTCTAATTTCAAGGCAATTCTGTTGTCTTGCTAAAGATTAACATGTAAGCCAAGTCTGAACAGTTTTAAAACAAATTAACCCCCTCACGCCGTTAGGACGTTCCATGCCATCCTAAAAGCGCTGGCCTTTATCGCTGTTAGGACAGCATGGAACATCCAACCTTATATGGCATCCTGCAGCCCCCCCTTTGATAAAATCAAGAATCGTATTGGGGTGTGTGGCTAGCGGCATAGGCAGTCCCCATGATCCGATTGCAACCTTGAAATCACGTGATCGCATTGTATATTGCAAAGTAGTTTTACTATGCATAACTAACCAATTTATATTAAAATCTTAAAAGGACACTGAACCCAATTTTTTTCTTTTGAAATTCAGATAATAGGAGTAAATTAGAAAGTTGCTTAAAATGTTATGCTCTATCTGAATCACGAAAGAAAAAAAATTGGGTTCAGTGTCCCTTTAAGATGTTTACAGACCTTTAAAAAGACACTGATAAAAGCATTAAAGTAGTGAAGGTGATAGCTGTAGTCTGATGTTTTTATTTTATTGACAAGTGATACAGAGTAACAAGTGGGAAAAAGTTGACAAAAAGGGGAAAAAAGGGATATAAACTGGCTGGTGTTTTTTTTTTTTTGGTTCTTCTTGAAAATTCGCTTTGCTTCATAGAGAGTATAATGCCTCTTTAAAAAATGGTTTTATTACAAACTGGTATTAAACACATATGCCTAGATTTAGAGTTTTGTCGGTAAGGACCCGCGTAGCTAACGCATGCTTTTTTCTGGCCGCACCTTTTAAATACCGCTGGTATTTAGAGTTCACAGAATGGCAGGGTTTTCAGTGCGTTAGGCTCCAAAAAGGGAGCGTAGAGCATAATTTAACGCCACTGCAACTCTAGATACCAGCGGTGCTTACGGACGCGGCCAGCCTCAAAAACGTGCTTGTGCACGATTCCCCCATAGGAAACAATGGGGCTGTTTGAGCTGAAAAAAAACCTAACACCTGCAAAAAAGCCGCGTTCAGCTCCTAACGCGGCCCCATTGTTTCCTATGGGGAAACACTTCCTACGTCTGCACCTAACACCCTAACATGTACCCCAAGTCTAAACACCCCTAACCTTACACTTATTAACCCCTATTCTGCCGCCCCCGCTATCGCTGACACCTGCATATTTTTTTTAACCCCTAATCTGCCGCTCCGTAAACCGCCGCTACTTACATTATCCCTATGTACCCTAATCTGCTGCCCCTAACACCGCCGACCCCTATATTATATTTATTAACCCCTAATCTGCCTCCCCCAACGTCGCCTCCACCTAACTACACTTATTAACCCCTAATCTGCCGACCGGACCTGAGCGCTACTATAATAAATGTATTAACCCCTAATCCGCCTCACTCCCGCCTCAATAACCCTATAATAAATAGTATTAACCCCTAATCTGCCCTCCCTAACATTGCCGACACCTAACTTCAAGTATTAACCCCTAATCTGCCGATCGGAGCTAACCGCTACTCTAATAAATTTTTTAACCCCTAAAGCTAATTCTAAGCCTAACCCTAACACCCCCCTAAGTTAAATATAATTTTATTCTAACAAAATAAATTAACTCTTATTAAGTAACTTATTCCTATTTAAAGCTAAATACTTACCTGTAAAATAAACCCTAATATAGCTACAATATAAATTATAATTACATTGTAGCTATTTTAGGATTAATATTTATTTTACAGGCAACTTTGTAATTATTTTAACCAGGTACAATAGCTATTAAATAGTTAATAACTATTTAATAGTTACCTAGTTAAAATAATTACAAAATTACCTGTAAAATAAATCCTAACCTAAGTTACAATTAAACCTAACACTACACTATCAATAAATTAATTAAATAAAATACCTACAATAATCTACAATTAAACCTAAGACTACACTATCAATAAATAAATTAAATACAATTCCTACAAATAAATACAATTAAATAAACTAACTAAAGTACAAAAAATAAAAAAGAACTAAGTTACAAAAAATAAAAAAATATTTACAAACAGGAAGATCTTCAGGGGCTTAGTGTTAGGTTTATTTAAGGGGGGTTAGATTAGGGGTATGTGGGTGGTGGGTTGTAATGTTGGGGGGGGTATTGTATGTGTTTTTTTACAGGCAAAAGAGCTGAATTTTTTGGGGCATGCCCCGCAAAGGGCCCTTTTAAGGGCTGGTAAGGTAAAAGAGCTTTGAACTTTTGTAATTTAGAATAGGGTAGGGCATTTTTTTATTTTGGGGGTCTTTGTTATTTTATTAGGGGGCTTAGAGTAGGTGTAATTAGTTTAAAATTGTTGTAATATTTTTCTAATGTTTGTAAATATTTTTTTATTTTTTGTAACTTAGTTCTTTTTTATTTTTTGTACTTTAGTTAGTTTATTTAATTGTAGTTATTTGTAGGTATTGTATTTAATTAATGTATTGATAGTGTAGTGTTAGGTTTAATTGTAGGTAATTGTAGGTATTTTATTTAATTTATTTATTGATAGTGTAGTGTTAGGTTTAATTGTAACTTAGGTTAGGATTTATTTTACAGGTAATTTTGTAATTATTTTAACTAGGTAGCTATTAAATAGTTATTAACTATTTAATAGCTATTGTAACTGGTTAAAATAATTACAAAGTTGCCTGTAAAATAAATATTAATCCTAAAATAGCTACAATGTAATTATAATTTATATTGTAGCTATATTAGGGTTTATTTTACAGGTAAGTATTTAGCTTTAAATAGGAATAATTTATTTAATAAGAGTTAATTTATTTCGTTAGATTTAAATTATATTTAACTTAGGGGGGTGTTAGGGTTAGGGTTAGACTTAGCTTTAGGGGTTAATCCATTTATTACAGTAGCGGCGAGATTCGGTCGGCAGATTAGGGGTTAATAATTGAAGTTAGGTGTCGGCGATGTTAGGGAGGGCAGATTAGGGGTTAATACTATTTATTATAGGGTTATTGAGGCGTGAGTGAGGCGGATTAGGGGTTAATAACTTTATTATAGTAGCGGTGCGGTGCGGTCGGCAGATTAGGGGTTAATAAGTTTAGGCAGGTGGAGGCGACGTTGAGGGGGGCAGATTAGGGGTTAATAAATATAATATAGGGGTCGGCGGTGTTAGGGGCAGCAGATTAGGGGTACATAAGGATAACGTAGGTAGCGGCGCTTTGCGGTCGGCAGATTAGGGGTTAATTATTGTAGGTAGCTGGCGGCGACGTTGTGGGGGGAAGGTTAGGGGTTAATAAATATAATATAGGGGTCGGCGGTGTTAGGGGCAGCAGATTAGGGGTACATAAGTATAACGTAGGTGGCGGTCGGCAGATTAGGGGTTAAAAAAATGTAATAGAGTGGCGGCGATGTGGGGGGACCTCGGTTTAGGGGTACATAGGTAGTTTATGGGTGTTAGTATACTTTAGAGCACAGTAGTTAAGAGCTTTATAAACCGGCGTTAGCCCAGAAAGCTCTTAACTACTGACTTTTTTCTGCGGCTGGAGTTTTGTCGTTAGATTTCTAATGCTCACTTCAGCCACGACTCTAAATACCGGAGTTAGAAAGATCCCATTGAAAAGATAGGATACGCAATTGACGTAAGGGGATCTGCGGTATGGAAAAGTCGCGGCTGGAAAGTGAGCGTTAGACCCTTTCCTGACTGACTCCAAATACCGGCGGTAGCCTAAAACCAGCGTTAGGAGCCTCTAACGCTGGTTTTCACGGCTACCGCCAAACTCTAAATCTAGGCCATAATATATTATTCAGCAATTTTAACAAAACAGCTTTCATAGCTTGGCTTGTTCCAGGTTTAAATGTAAAGCAGTTTGTTGTCATACTATTAGAAGCAAAGGTCATGATCAAAGGTTTCACTCTAACAATGACACATTTTATGCAAACACAAATATTGCAAAAATGCAGTTTTATTTGTAAATTTAACATTACTAGAGTTACAACTTTGATTGTGTATGAAGGGACAGTGCATATCCTCAGATAGGTGCATATATAGAGGCACGCTCCTCAGGCACATGCCTGTGAAATCGCTCTTGTGATCCCCGGAGGACACAAGGAAACATAATATACATGCTCATGGGTTTTTATCTTAACAGCAGAATGTAGTGTGCCCAATAAAAATGATCTCTCTTAACAGGGATAATGTTTAATAAAGAATTGCAAAAATGACTAAAATTATATTTAAATGCACAGCTTTCCATATCAGAATATATTTTTCTGATTTTTTTTTTAAAGCAATATAAAAGTTCGTGCATTTTACAAGATCTATTTGGCCCCATGAATAGAAGTAAAAGGATATAAAAGTATGTTTTAAACAGTTAAATCTGTAATGTTTGTAGTCCAGGGACATAGCATCTATGTTCATAATAATAATAATAATCATAATCATAATTAATAATCTTTTAGATGCCTTTTTTATGAGTCAGGGCAGACATTGGTTATGCAAATGTATAATTTATCTATGTTAAAAGTCATCTGCCATTCATGGCTGAGAATATAAATATTATTTTTAGTTAATTATTTTGCATATTTAACATCACTAACGAAAACTGGGACATTATTTTACTTCTAGAGTAATAATATAAATAAATAAATAACAAATAATTAAAAAATTAAAAAACAAATAACAAAAAATACTGTGAAAGAAGTGAGCCCTATACTGATTAAAGGGACATTAAAAACACTTTTTAGTTACAAAACTTTTCTGTTGTGTTGCTATAGAATAACATAAAAAAACATACGCCTAGATTACGAGTTTGGCGTTAGCCTTAAAAAGCAGCGTTGAGAGGTCCCAATGCTGCTTTTTAACGCCCGCTGGTATTACGAGTCAGGCAGGAAAGGGGCTACCGCTCACTTTTCTTCCGTGACTCTAGGCTACCGCAAATCCCCTTACGTCAATTGCATATCCTATCTTTTTAATGGGATTTGCCTAACGCCGGTATTACGAGTCTTGGAAGAAGTGAGCGGTAGACCCTCTCCTGTCAAGACTCCTACCGCATTTAAAAGTCAGTAGTTAAGAGTTTTATGGGCTAACGCCGTAATATAAAACTCTTAACTAAAGTGCTAAAAAGTACACTAACACCCATAAACTATACCTATTAGCCCCTAAACCGAGGCCCCCCCACATCACAATCACTATAATAAATATTTTAACCCCTAATCTGCCGATCGAACATCGCCGCCACTTTAATAAATATATTAACCCCTAAACCGCCGCACTCCCGCCTTGCAAACACTAGTTAAATATTATTAACCCCTAATCTGCCGTCCTAACATCGCCGACACCTACTTACATTTATTAACCCCTAATCTGCCACCCCAACGTCACCGCTACTATATTAAAGGTATTAACCCCTAAACCTAAGTCTAAACCTAACCCTAACTCCCCCCTAATTTAAATATAATTTAAATTAAACTAAATAAATTTAACATAATTAACTAAATTATTCCTATTAAAAACTAAATACTTACTTATAAAATAAACCCTAAGCTAGCTACAATATAACTAAAAGTTACATTGTATATAGCTTAGGATTTATATTTATTTTACAGGCAACTTTGTATTTATTTTAACTAGGTACAATAGTTATTAAATAGTTATTAACTATTTAATAACTACCTAGCTAAAATAAGTACAAAATTACCTGTAAAATAAACCCTAACCTAAGTTACAATTACACCTAACACTACACTATCATTAAATAAATTACCTAAACTACCTACAATTATTTACAATTAAATTAAATTAAATTAACTAAATTACGAAAAAAAAAACCCACTAAGGGCGCGATCCGATATACGGCGTAGTTTGCGGCGCAAATGAGGGAACCTGCGTCGCCCGCAGTTTCAGCTCGCAACTCGAGCTATACAATATGCGGCGCCGTCAGTTGCTAAAGTGGCGTAAGTCTGACAAAGTAGCGATGTCCAGAAATCTGCGTAAGTACAGATTTTTGGAGTCGCCAGTGACTTGCGCCACGTTAGAAACTGCCGGCGCCTACAAAACCTGACTAAAGTATGAAATCACCCGCACTGTCTAACACGCCTCCTAAACATAGCCCGACACGTCTATCCCTCTATCCGCTATCCCCCCTCACTATCCTAACAATAAAAAAGTTATTAACCCCTAAACCGCCGCTCCCGTACCCCGCCGCCACCTAATAAAGTTATTAACCCTTAAACCGCCGCTACCGGACCCAGCCGCCAGCTATATTAAATCTATAACCCCCTAAAGTGAGCCCCTAACACCGCCGCCATCTACCTTACCTACCCCCTAAAGTGAGCCCCTACCCCGCCGCCATCTATTTTAAAATTATTAACCCCTAATTTAATCCCCCTACCCCGCCGCCATCTATATTAAATTATTTAACCCCTAAAATACTAAACTATCCCTACCACTAAACCTAAGTCTAACCCTACAAATAGCCCTGAAAAGGGCTTTTTGCGTGGCATTACCCAAAAGTAAACTGCTCTTTTGCCAGCCCTTAAAAGGGCTTTTGGCGGGGCTTTGTAACAAAGTAATCAGCTCTTTTGCCTACAATCTAAATCCCCCTACATCGCTGCCACCTATAATAAATGTATTAACCCCTAATCTAATCCCCCTACACCGCCGCCGCCTATATTAAACACATTAACCCCTAATCTAATCCCCCTACACCGCCGCCAGCTATATTAACTATATTAACCCTAATTATATTAGGGTTAATATAGTTAATATAATTATTATATTATATTTTTCTCCTGTTAAGTGTAGTCAGTCCACGGGTCATCATTACTTATGGGATATTAACTCCTCCCCAACAGGAAGTGCAAGAGGATCACCCAAGCAGAGCTGCTATATAGCTCCTCCCCTCTACGTCACACCCAGTCATTCTCTTGCACCCAACTAATAGATAGGATGTGTGAGAGGACTGTGGTGATTATACTTAGTTTTTATATCTTCAATCAAAAGTTTGTTATTTTAAACAGCACCGGAGTGTGTTGTTTCTTCTCAGGCAGAATTTGAAGAAGAATCTACCTGAGTTTTGTATGATCTTAGCGGACGTAACTAAGATTCATTTTGCTGTTCTCGGCCATTCTGAGGAGTGAGGTAAACTTCAGATCAGGGGACAGCGGGCAGGTTCACCTGCAAAGAGGTATGTTGCAGTATATTATTTTCTAAGGAATGGAATTGACTGAGAAAATACTGCCAATACCGATATAATGTAAGTACAGCCTTAAATGCAGTAGTAGCAACTGGTATCAGGCTGATATATATATATGTTTACACTTCAGTATTCTGGGGAATGGCACTTCACTGGGATAATACTGTATGCATATAACTTTTAGCCTAACTTGCAGTGTGAACGACTAGCAGCAGGCTTTTTAATGACATTTCATATAATTAGATTTTAAACGTTTGCTGGCATGTTAAATCGTTTAATTATCTGAGGTACTTGGTGAAAAATTGCTTTGGGCGTTATTTTCCACATGGCTGTCGTTTATTTTAAATTAAAAACAGTTTTACTGAGCTTCCCTCACTGTTGTGAGTGAGTGGGAGGGGCCTATTTTGGCGCTTTTGCTACGCATCAGAAATTCAGTCACAAGTCTGTTTTCTCTCCCTGCATGATCCGGACGTCTCTACAGAGCTCAGGGGTCTTCAAAACTTATTTTGAGGGAGGTAATCACTCACAGCAGACCTGTGAGATTGTGCTTTGACTGTGATAAAAAACGATTATAGTTTAAATGTTATACGTTTTTTCTGATTTTAAGGGTTAGTCATCCATTGCTAATGAGTGCAATCCTTTGCTAATTTTATACTTTTACCGGGAAAAATTTGGTTTTTATAACTAATCCGGTTCATTGTTATTCAACTGTCATAGTTTTTTCTGTGCTTCTTAAAGGCACAGTACGTTTTACATATTACTTGTAAATTTAGTTGAAAGGTATTTCCAAGTTTGCTAGTTTAATGCTAGTTTGTTAAACATGTCTGACTCAGAGGAATATCTCTGTGCTATATGTGTAAAAGCCAAGGTGGAGCCCAATAGAAATTTATGTACTAATTGCATTGATGCTACTTTAAATAAAAGTCAATCTGTACATGTTGAACATCATTCACCAGACAACGAGGGGGAAGTTATGCCGACTAACTTGCCTCACGTGTCAGTACCTGCATCTCCCGCTCGGGAGGTGCGTGATATTGTAACGCCAAGTACATCAGGGCGGCCATTATAAATCACTCTGCAGGACATGGCTAATGTTATGACTGAAGTTTTGTCTAAATTGCCAGAACTTAGTGGTAAGCGAGATCACTCTGGGGTGAGAACAGAGTGCGCTGATAATACTAGAGCCATGTCAGATACTGCGTCACAATTTGCAGAACATGAGGACGGAGAGCTTCATTCTGCGGGTGACGGATCTGATCCAAATAGACTGGATTCAGACATTTCAAATTTTAAGTTTAAACTAGAAAACCTCCGTGTACTACTAGGGGAGGTATTAGCGGCTCTGAATGATTGTAACACGGTTGCAATCCCAGGGAAATTTTGTAGGCTGGATAGATACTATGCGGTACCGGCGTGTACTGACGTCTTTCCTATACCTAAGAGGCTTACAGAGATTATTACCAAGGAGTGGGATAGACCCGGTGTGCCTTTCTCACCCCCTCCTATATTTAGAAAAATGTTTCCAATAAACGCCACCACACGGGACTTATGGCAGACGGTCCCTAAGGTGGAGGGAGCAGTTTCTACTCTGGCTAAGCGTACCACTATCCCGGTGGAGGATAGCTGTGCCTTTTCAGATCCAATGGATAAAAAGTTAGAGGGTTACCTTAAGAAAATGTTTGTTCAACAAGGTTTTATATTGCAACCCCTTGCATGTATTGCGCCTGTCAAGGCTGCGGCCGTATTTTGGTTCGAGTCTCTGGAAGAGACCCTTGACTCAGCGCCAATAGATGAGATTTCAAACAAGCTTAAAACCCTTAAGCTAGCTAATTCTTTTATTTCTGATGCCGTAGTACATTTAACTAAACTTACGGCTAAGAATTCCGGATTCGCCATTCAGGCACGCAGAGCACTGTGGCTAAAATCCTGGTCAGCTGATGTTACTTCTAAATCTAAATTACTTAACATACCTTTCAAGGGGCAGACTTTATTCGGGCCCGGTTTGAAAGAAATTATCGCTGATATTACAGGAGGTAAAGGCCATGCCCTGCCTCAAGACAGAGCCAAACCTAGGGCTAGACAGTCTAATTTTCGTGCCTTTTGTAATTTCAAGGCAGGAGCAGCATCAACTTCCTCTGCTCCAAAACAGGAAGGAGCTGTTGCTCGCTACAGACAAGGCTGGAAACCTAACCAGACCTGGAACAAGGGCAAGCAGGCCAGAAAACCTGCTGCTGCCCCTAAGACAGCATGAATTGAGGGCCCCCGATCCGGGAACGGATCTAGTGGGGGGCAGACTTTCTCTCTTCGCCCAGGCTTGGGCAAGAGATGTCCAGGATCCCTGGGCGTTAGAGATCATATCTCAGGGATATCTTCTGGACTTCAAAGCCTCTCCCCCAAAAGGGAGATTTCATCTTTCAAGGTTGTCAAAAAACCAGATAAAGAAAGAGGCGTTTCTACGCTGCGTACAAGATCTTTTACTAATGGGAGTGATCCATCCGGTTCCGCGGTCGGAACACGGACAAGGGTTTTACTCAAATCTGTTTGTGGTTCCCAAGAAAGAAGGAACCTTCAGACCAATCTTGGATTTAAAGATCCTAAACAAATTCCTAAGAGTTCCATCGTTCAAAATGGAAACTATTCGGACAATCTTACCCATGATCCAAAAGGGTCAGTACATGACCACAGTGGATTTAAAGGATGCCTACCTTCACATACCGATTCACAAAGATCATTACCGGTATCTAAGGTTTGCCTTCCTAGACAGGCATTACCAGTTTGTAGCTCTTCCATTCGGGTTGGCTACGGCTCCAAGAATCTTCACAAAGGTTCTGGGCTCTCTTCTGGCGGTACTAAGACCGCGAGGAATTTCGGTGGCTCCGTACCTAGACGATATTCTGATACAAGCGTCAAGCTTTCAAACTGCCAAGTCTCATACAGAGTTAGTACTGGCATTTCTAAGGTCGCATGGGTGGAAGGTGAACGAAGAGAAGAGTTCTCTCTTACCACTCACAAGAGTTCCCTTCTTGGGGACTCTTATAGATTCTGTAGAAATGAAGATTTACCTGACAGAATACAGGTTAACAAAGCTTCAAAATGCTTGCCGTGTCCTTCATTCCATTCAACACCCATCAGTGGCTCAATGCATGGAGGTAATCGGCTTAATGGTAGCGGCAATGGACATAGTACCCTTTGCACGCCTGCATCTCAGACCGCTGCAATTGTGCATGCTAAGTCAGTGGAATGGGGATTACTCAGATTTGTCCCCTACTCTGAATCTGGATCAAGAGACCAGAAATTCTCTTCTATGGTGGCTTTCTCGGCCACATCTGTCCAGGGGGATGCCCTTCAGCAGGCCAGACTGGACAATTGTAACAACAGACGCCAGCCTACTGGGTTGGGGCGCTGTCTGGAATTCCCTGAAGGCTCAGGGATCATGGACTCAGGAGGAGAGTCTCCTTCCAATAAACATTCTGGAATTGAGAGCAGTTCTCAATGCCCTTCTGGCTTGGCCTCAGTTAACAACTCGGAGGTTCATCAGGTTTCAGTCGGACAACATCACGACTGTAGCTTACATCAACCATCAAGGAGGGACAAGAAGCTCCCTAGCGATGATGGAAGTTTCAAAGATAATTCGCTGGGCAGAGTCTCACTCTTGCCACCTGTCAGCGATCCACATTCCAGGAGTGGAGAACTGGGAGGCGGATTTCCTAAGTCGTCAGACTTTTCATCCGGGGGAGTGGGAACTTCATCCGGAGGTCTTTGCCCAAATACTTCGACGTTGGGGCAAACCAGAGATAGATCTCATGGCGTCTCGCCAGAACGCCAAGCTTCCTTGTTACGGGTCCAGGTCCAGGGACCCGGGAGCGGTCCTAGTAGATGCTTTGACAGCACCTTGGACCTTCGGGATGGCTTATGTGTTTCCACCCTTCCCGATGCTTCCTCGATTGATTGCCAGGATCAAACAGGAGAGAGCATCGATGATTCTAATAGCGCCTGCGTGGCCACGCAGGACCTGGTATGCAGATCTAGTGGACATGTCATCCTGTCCACCTTGGTCTCTGCCTCTGAGACAGGACCTTCTGATTCAGGGTCCTTTCAAACATCAAAATCTAATTTCTCTGAAGCTGACTGCTTGGAGATTGAACGCTTGATTTAATCAAAGCGTGGATTCTCGGAGTCAGTAATTGATACCTTAATACAGGCTAGGAAACCTGTTACCAGAAAGATTTACCATAAAATATGGCGTAAATACTTACATTGGTGCGAATCCAAGAGTTACTCATGGAGTAAGGTTAGGATTCCTAGGATATTGTCTTTTCTACAAGAAGGTTTAGAAAAGGGTTTATCTGCTAGTTCCTTAAAGGGACAGATCTCAGCTCTGTCCATTCTTTTACACAAACGTCTGTCAGAGGTTCCAGACGTTCAGGCTTTTTGTCAGGCTTTGGCCAGGATTAAGCCTGTGTTTAAAACTGTTGCTCCACCATGGAGCTTAATACAGGGTGTTCCGTTTGAACCCCTTCATTCCATTGATATCAAATTGTTATCTTGGAAAGTTCTGTTTTTAATGGCTATTTCCTCGGCTCGAAGAGTCTCTGAGTTATCGGCCTTACATTGTGATTCTCCTTATCTGATTTTTCATTCAGACAAGGTAGTCCTGCGTACTAAACCTGGGTTCTTACCTAAGGTAGTCACTAATAGGAATATCAATCAAGAGATTGTTGTTCCATCATTGTGTCCTAACCCTTCTTCAAAGAAGGAACGACTTCTACACAATCTGGATGTAGTCCGTGCCCTGAAATTTTATTTACAGGCAACTAAAGATTTTCGCCAAACTTCTTCCCTGTTTGTCGTTTATTCTGGACAGAGGAGAGGTCAAAGAGCTTCTGCTACCTCTCTCTCTTTCTGGCTTTGTAGCATAATACGTTTAGCCTATGAGACTGCTGGACAGCAGCCTCCTGAAAGAATTACAGCTCATTCTACTAGAGCTGTGGCTTCCACTTGGGCCTTTAAGAATGAGGCCTCTGTTGAACAGATTTGCAAGGCTGCAACTTGGTCTTCTCTTCATACTTTTTCCAAATTTTCCAAATTTGACACTTTTGCTTCTTCGGAGGCTGTTTTTGGGAGAAAGGTTCTTCAGGCAGTGGTTCCTTCTGTATAAAGATCCTGCCTGTCCCTCCCGTCATCCGTGTACTTTAGCTTTGGTATTGGTATCCCATAAGTAATGATGACCCGTGGACTGACTACACTTAACAGGAGAAAACATAATTTATGCTTACCTGATAAATTCCTTTCTCCTGTAGTGTAGTCAGTCCACGGCCCGCCCTGTTTTTTATGGCAGGTCTAAATTTTAAATTATTCTCCAGTCACCACTGCACCCTATAGTTTCTCCTTTCTCGTTTGGTTCTCGGTCGAATGACTGGGTGTGACGTAGAGGGGAGGAGCTATATAGCAGCTCTGCTTGGGTGATCCTCTTGCACTTCCTGTTGGGGAGGAGTTAATATCCCATAAGTAATGATGACCCGTGGACTGACTACACTACAGGAGAAAGGAATTTATCAGGTAAGCATAAATTATGTTATTAACTATATTAACCCTAATTATATTAGGGTTAATATAGTTAATATCGTTATTATATTATATATATATTAAGTATAATAATCCTATCTAACTCTAACATCCCTAACTAAACTCTTATTAAAATAAATCTAATATTAATATTATTAATGAAAATATTCCTATTTAAATCTAAATACTTACCTTTAAAATAAACCCTAAAATAGCTACAATGTAATTAATAATTACATTGTAGCTATTTTAGGGTTTATATTTATTTTACAGGTAACTTGGTATTTATTTTAACTAGGTACAATAGCTATTAAATAGTTAATAACTATTTAATAGCTACCCAGTTAAAATAATTACCAATTTACCTGTAAAATAAATCCTAACCTTACAAATACACCTACACTATCAATAAATTAAATAAACTACAAATATCTATCTAAAAATACAATTAAATAAACTAAACTAAATTACAAAAAAAACAAACACTAAATTACAAAAAATAAAAAAAAGATTACAAGATTTTTAAGCTAATTACACCTATTCTAAGCCCCCTAATAAAATAATAAACCCCCAAAATAAAAAAATGCCCTACCCTATTCTAAATTAAACAAGTTCAAAGCTCTTTTACCTTACCAGCCCTTAAAAGGGCCTTTTGCGGGGCATGCCCCAAAGAAAACTGCTCTTTTGCCTGAAAAAAAAAACACAACACCCCCCCAACATTACAACCCACCACCCACATACCCCTATTCTAAACCCACCCAAACCCCCCTTAAAAAAACCTAACACTACCCCCCTGAAGATCTCCCTACCTTGTCTTCACCCAACCGGGCCGAACTCCTCATCCGATCCGGGCAATGTCTATCCAAGCGGCAAAGAAGAATTCTTCATCCCGGCGATGTCTTTCTCCAAGCGGCAAAGAAGAAGTCTTCATCCCGGCGATGTCTTTCTCCAAGCGGCAGCAAAGTCTTCTTCCATCCGGCAGCATCTTCCATCAAGCGGCATCTTCAATCTTCTTTCTTCGCTCCGCCGACGCGGAGCATCCATCCCGGCTGACGACTGAACGACGAATGAGGTACCTTTAAATGACGTCATCCAAGATGGCGTCCATCGAATTCCGATTGGCTGATAGGATTCTATCAGCCAATCGGAATTAAGGTAGAAAAATCTGATTGGCTGATTGAATCAGCCAATCAGATTCAAGTTCAATCCGATTGGCTGATTGGTTCAGCCAATCGGATTGAACTTTAATCTGATTGGCTGATTCAATCAGCCAATCAGATTTTTCTACCTTAATTCCGATTGGCTTATAGAATCCTATCAACCAATCGGTTCAGCCAATCGGATTGAACTTGAATCTGATTGGCTGATTCAATCAGCCAATCAGATTTTTCTACCTTAATTCCGATTGGCTGATAGAATCCTATCAGCCAATCGGAATTCGACGGACGCCATCTTGGATGACGTCATTTAAAGGTACCTCATTCGTCGTTCAGTCGTCGGCCGGGATGGATGCTCCGCGTCGGCGGAGCGAAGAAAGAAGATTGAAGATGCCGCTTGATGGAAGATGCTGCCGGATGGAAGAAGACTTTGCTGCCGCTTGGAAAAAAACATCGCCGGAATGAAGACTTCTTCTTTGCCGCTTGGAGAAAGACATCGCCGGGATGAAGAATTCTTCTTTGCCGCTTGGATAGACATCGCCCAGATCGGATGAGGAGTTCGGCCCGGTTGGGTGAAGACAAGGTAGGGAGATCTTCAGGGGGGTAGTGTTAGGTTTTTTTAAGGGGGGTTTGGGTGGGTTTAGAATAGGGGTATGTGGGTGGTGGGTTGTAATGTTGGGGGGGGGTGTTGTGTTTTTTTTTTCAGGCAAAAGAGCAGTTTTCTTTGGGGCATGCCACACAAAAGGCCCTTTTAAGGGCTGGTAAGGTAAAAGAGCTTTGAACTTGTTTAATTTAGAATAGGGTAGGGCATTTTTTTTATTTTGGGGGTTTATTATTTTATTAGGGGGCTTAGAATAGGTGTAATTAGCTTAAAAATCTTGTCATCTTTTTTTTATTTTATGTAATTTAGTGTTTGTTTATTTTGTAATTTAGTTTAGTTTATTTAATTGTATTTTTAGATAGATATTTGTAGTTTATTTAATTTATTGATAGTGTAGGTGTATTTGTAACTTAGGTTAGGATTTATTTTTACAGGTAATTGGGTAATTGTTTTAACTAGGTAGCTATTAAATAGTTAATAACTATTTAATAGCTATTATACCTAGTTAAAATAATTAACAATTTACCTGTAAAATAAATATAAACCCTAACATAGCTACAATGTAATTATTAATTATATTGTAGCTATCTTACGGCTAGATTTAGAGTTGGGCGGTAGCCGTGAAAACCAGCGTTAGAGGCTCCTAACGCTGGTTTTGGGCTACCGCCGGTATTTAGAGTCAGTCAGGAAAGGGTCTAACGCTCACTTTCCAGCCGCGACTTTTCCATACCGCAGATCCCCTTACGTCAATTGCGTATCCTATCTTTTCAATGGGATCTTTCTAACGCCGGTATTTAGAGTTGTGGCTGAAGTGAGCGTTAGAAATCTAACGACAAAACTCCAGCCGCAGAAAAAAGTCAGTAGTTAAGAGCTTTCTGGGCTCACGCCGGTTCATAAAGCTCTTAACTACTGTGCTCTAAAGTACACTAACACCCATAAACTACCTATGTACCCCTAAACCGAGGTCCCCCCACATCGCCGCCACTCTATTAAATTTTTTTAACCCCTAATCTGCCGACCGCACGCCGCTGCCACCTACGTAATCCCTATGAACCCCTAATCTGCTGCCCCTAACACCGCCGACCCCTATATTATATTTATTAACCCCTAATATGCCGCCCCCAACGTCGCCGCTACCTACCTACACTTATTAACCCCTAATCTGCCGACCGGACCGCGCCGCTATTATAATAAAGTTATTAACCCCTAATCCGCCTCACTCCCGCCTCAATAACCCTATAATAAATAGTATTAACCCCTAATCTGCCCTCCCTAACATCCCCGACACCTAACTTCAAGTATTAACCCCTAATCTGCCGATCGGAGCTCACCGCTACTCTAATAAATTTTTTAACCCCTAAAGCTAATTCTAACCCTAACCCTAACACCCCCCTAAGTTAAATATAATTTTATTCTAACAAAATAAATTAACTCTTATTAAATAACTTATTCCTATTTAAAGCTAAATACTTACCTGTAAAATAAACCCTAATATAGCTACAATATAAATTATAATTATATTGTAGCTATTTTAGGATTAATATTTATTTTACAGGCAACTTTGTATTTATTTTATCCAGGTACAATAGCTATTAAATAGTTAATAACTATTTAATAGTTACCTAGTTAAAATAATTACAAAATTACCTGTAAAATAAATCCTAACCTAAGTTACAATTAAACCTAACACTACACTATCAATAAATTAATTAAATAAACTACCTACAATTATCTACAATTAAATAAACTAACTAAAGTACAAAAAATAAAAAAGAACTAAGTTACAAAAAATAAAAAAATATTTACAAACATTAGAAAAAAATTACAACAATTTTAAACTAATTACACCTACTCTAAGCCCCCTAATAAAATAACAAAGACCCCCAAAATAAAAAAATGCCCTACCCTATTCTAAATTACAAAAGTTCAAAGCTCTTTTACCTTACCAGCCCTTAAAAGGGCCCTTTGCGGGGCATGCCCCAAAGAATTCAGCTCTTTTGCCTGTAAAAAAAAAACATACAATACCCCCCCCAACATTACAACCCACCACCCACATACCCCTAATCTAACCCAAACCCCCCTTAAATAAACCTAACACTAAGCCCCTGAAGATCTTCCTACCTTGTCTTCACCTCGCCGGGTTCACCGATCGGTCCAGAAGAGGGTCCGAAGTCTTGATCCAAACCCAAGCGGGGGGCTGAAAAGTGACGTCCATCCTCGGGCTGAAGTCTGGATCCAAGCGGCGGCTGAAGAAATCCATCATCGGGATGAAGTCTTTATCCAAGCGGGCGCTGAAGAAGTCCATCATCGGGATGAAGTCGGAAGTCCATCATCGGGATGAAGTCTTCTATCAAGCCGCATCTTCATCTTGGATGACGTCATTTAAAGGAACCGTCATTCGGCTAGTAGGCGTCGCTTGAAGAGGTTGGATCCGCGTCGGCTGGGAAGAAAATGGCTCCGCTCCGGAAGAAAGAAGATTGAAGATGCGGCTTGATAGAAGACTTCATCCCGATGATGGACTTCCGACTTCAGCCCGATGATGGAGTTCTTCAGCCGCCGCTTGGATCAAGACTTCGGACCCTCTTCTGGACCGATCAGTGAACCCGGCGAGGTGAAGACAAGGTAGGAAGATCTTCAGGGGCTTAGTGTTAGGTTTATTTAAGGGGGGTTTGGGTTAGATTAGGGGTATGTGGGTGGTGGGTTGTAATGTTGGGGGGGGGTATTGTATGTTTTTTTTTTACAGGCAAAAGAGCTGAATTCTTTGGGGCATGCCCCGCAAAGGGCCCTTTTAAGGGCTGGTAATGTAAAAGAGCTTTGAACTTTTGTAATTTAGAATAGGGTAGGGCATTTTTTTATTTTGGGGGTCTTTGTTATTTTATTAGGGGTCTTAGAGTAGGTGTAATTAGTTTAAAATTGTTGTAATTTTTTTTAAATGTTTGTAAATATTTTTTTATTTTTTGTAACTTAGTTCTTTTTTATTTTTTGTACTTTAGTTAGTTTATTTAATTGTATTTATTTGTAGGAATTGTATTTAATTTATTTATTGATAGTGTAGTGTTAGGTTTAATTGTAGATAATTGTAGGTATTTTATTTAATTAATTTATTGATAGTGTAGTGTTAGGTTTAATTGTAACTTAGGTTAGGATTTATTTACAGGTAATTTTGTTATTATTTTAACTAGGTAACTATTAAATAGTTATTAACTATTTAATAGCTATTGTACCTGGTTAAAAAAATTACAAAGTTGCCTGTAAAATAAATATTAATCCTAAAATAGCTACAATATAATTATAATTTATATTGCAGCTATATTAGGGTTTATTTTACAGGTAAGTATTTAGCTTTAAATAGGAATAAGTTATTTAATAAGAGTTAATTTATTTAGTTAGAATAAAATTATATTTAACTTAGGGGGGGGTGTTAGGGTTAGGGTTAGAATTAGCTTTAGGGGTTAAAAAATTTATTAGAGTAGCGGTGAGCTCCGATCGGCAGATTAGGGGTTAATACTTGAAGTTAGGTGTCGGCAATGTTAGGGAGGGCAGATTAGGGGTTAATACTATTTCTTATAGGATTATTAAGCGGGAGAGAGGCGGATTAGGGGTTAATACATTTATTATAGTAGTGCTTAGGTCCGGTCGGCAGATTAGGGGTTAATAAGTGTAGTTAGGTGGAGGCGACGTTGGGAGCGGCAGATTAGGGGTTAATAAATATAATATAGGGGTCGGCGATGTTAGGGCAGCAGATTAGGGGTACATAGGGATAATGTAGGTGGCGGGGGTGTACGGAGCGGCAGATTAGGGGTTAAAAATAATATGCAGGGGTCAGCGATAGCGGGAGCGGCAGATTAGGGGTTAATAAGTGTAAGGTTAGGGGTGTTTAGACTCGGGGTACATGTTAGAGTGTTAGGTGCAGACGTAGGAAGTGTTTCCCCATAGGAAACAATGGGGCTGCGTTAGGAGCTGAACGCGGCTTTTTTGCAGGTGTTAGGTTTTTTTTCAGCTCAAACAGCCCCATTGTTTTCTATGGGGGAATCGTGCACGAGCACGTTTTTGAAGCTGGCCGAAAGCACCGCTGGTATCGAGAGTTGCAGTGGCGTTAAATTATGCTCTACGCTCCCTTTTTGGAGCCTAACGCACTGAAAACCCAGCCATTCTGTGAACTCTAAATACCAGCGGTATTTAAAAGGTGCGGCCAGAAAAAAGCACGCGTAGCTAAAGCACCCCTTTGGCCGCAAAACTCTAAATCTAGGCGTATATTAACTATAATATACTTAGGGTTAATATAGATAATATAGCTGGCGGCGGGGTAGGTAGATTAAATTAGGGGTTAATAATTTTAATATAGATGGCGGCGGTGTAAGGGGCTTACATTAGAGGTTAATACTATTAATATAGATGGCGGCGGTGTAGGGAGGGCAGGTTATAGGGCAAAAGAGCTGTTTACTTTGGGGCAAAGCCCCGCAAAAGGCCCTTTTAAGGGCTGGTAATAGAGCTTATTACTTTAGGGATATTAGATTAGGGGTTAATAATATTAATATAGCTGGCGGCGGTATAGGGGATTAGATTAGGGGTTAATAATTTTTATATAGGTGGCGGCGTTGTAAGGGGTCAGATTCGGGGATAGATAAGGTAGATGGCGGCGGTGTAAGGGGTTCACATTAGGGGATAGATCAGTTAGATGGTGGCGGTTTTAGGGGCTCACAGTAGGGGGTTAGTTTATGTAGATGGCGGCGGGGTCCTGGAGCAGTGGTTTAGGGGTTAATAACTTTATTAGGGATTGCGGCGGGGGATCGCGGTTGACAGGTAGATAGACATTGCGCATGCGTTAGGTGTTAGGTTTTATTTAGCAGATCGCGGTTGACAGGTAGATAGACATTGCGCATGCGTTAGGTGTTAGGTTTATTTAGCAGCTAGTTTAGGGAGTTACGGGGCTCCAATAGTCAGCGTAAGGCTTCTTACGGCTGCTTTTTGTGGCGAGGTGAAAATGGAGTAAGCTTTCTCCATTTTCGCCACGTAAGTCTTACGCTGTATATTGGATACCAAACTGCGCTGGTTTGGTATACCTGCCTATGGCCCAAAAAACTACGGGCGACGGCAGAAATATACGCGCGTAACTTCTAAGTTACGCCGTATATAGGATACCAAACCAGCGCAAATATTGGCGTCGCCTGCTTTTGCGGGCGACGATTTATATCGGATCGGGCCCTAAATTACAGGAAAAAAAAAGATTTACAAGAATTTTAAACTAATTACACCTAATCTAATCCCCCTAATAAAATAAAAAAGCCCCCCAAAATAATAAAATCCCTACCCTATACTAAATTACAAATAGCCCTTAAAAGGGCCTTTTGCGGGGCATTGCCCCAAAGTAATCAGCTCTTTCACCTGTAAAAAAAATACAATACCCCCCAACATTAAAATCCACCACCCACACACCCAACCCTACTCTAAAACCCACCCAATCCCCCCTTAAAAAAACCTAACACTACCCCCTTGAAGATCTCCCTACCTTGAGCCGTCTTCACCCAGCCGGGCACAAGTGGACCTCCAGGGGGGCAGAAGTCTTCATCCGATCCGGGCAGAAGAGGTCCTCCAAGCGGCAGAAGTCTTCATCCAAGCGGCATCTTCTATCTTCATCCATCCAGAGCGGAGCGGGTCCATCTTCAATCCAGCCGACGTGGAGCCATCCTCTTCAAACGACGTCCTAACGAAGAATGAAGGTTCCTTTAAATGACGTCATCCAAGATGGCGTCCCTTGAATTCCGATTGGCTGATAGGATTCTATCAGCCAATCGGAATTAAGGTAGGAAAAATCCTATTGGCTGATCCAATCAGCCAATAGGATTGAAGTTCAATCCTATTGGCTGATTGGATCAGCCAATAGGATTGAGCTTGCATTCTATTGGCTGTTCCAATCGGGAGTGTGTGTTAGGCAGATTTTGGGGTCTTGATTCCCATATAAACAACATTTCATAATAAGAGTCGTTATTTATAGAAAGACAAAACTATTTTTCATTGTAATATTAAGGGAGCATTGGGTTAACCATTCATTCACTGTGGGGGTACTTGTTTTAGCATTAGAGTTTTAGGGCAGATTTTTTTAAGAATAGGTTTTTTATTTGGCAAAAGAGCTATATCACTTATGCCCTTTTCAGTGCATTTTTTTAGGTTAGGTTTTATTTAATTTAGGTTTTAGTATAGGGTTTTTTTTTAGGTGCGAAAGCGCGTAATCACTCATGCCCTTTTCAGGGCGAATTTGAGCTTATTTTTTTTTAGAAGAGGGTTTTTAGATGTTTTTTTGTATTGTAGTGCAAAAGTGCTGTGATTACTTTACAGGTCAATTTTTAGAGTAGGTTTTACTTTGGTTTTAGTATAGGTTTTTTTTTTTTAGGTAAAAGAGCTGAATACTTCACCTAGGGCACTGCACAACAAATCCCCTTTTCAGGGCAATTTTTACAGTATGTTTCTGTTTTAGTATAGGTTTTTTTTTTGGGAGGGGGGTGCTTTTTTTAAGGGAACTGTAGTTTTAGGATAGGTCTTTTACTGGTAGTGTTTTTTTAATTTTTGGAATATTTTTATTTTTAGAATGTTTTTTTCTTTTTTGTAACTTAGTGAGTTTTAGGTTAGGGGTCTTGTGGGGGGTTAGCTGTTAGGGGTTTAAGTAGTATAGGGGTAATTTGCAATAGGGTTGTGGCAGTTAGGGGGTTAATAGGTTAAGGGGGATATATTAATTGGGGATATGGTGGATTAGGGGTTAATAGTGTAGCGGGGTAGTTTGTGATGGGGTTGTGGCTATTAGAGGGTTACCAGTGATGGGGTTATGACAGATTAGGGTAGCAGAGTTAGGTTGCGCTGGGGGTGAAATCGTGTAAGGGATTAATAGTTTAGAGATGCATTATATACAGTTTTATTTATATGCATTTTCTAGTATAATACATATTATTTTAATATTGTATTGATTTTAAACAGCTTTTTTGTATGTTTTTTTTAAACAATAATATTTATTTTTCATGACATAAATATGTTATAAAAGTCAGAAGCCACAACTTTAAATTTTTACATAACTGCATTTGTTTAACTTTGCAGTGTTATGTAAAACTATAAGTGCTATAGTGCTGCCCTGCAGGTTAGGTACAGGTTTTCAGCCATAGCTGTCTCACCACCTTTTCAGTATGAGGCATGTAGTGTAGGCACAGTTAGACTAAGGTTACACAGGAATTATTTCAAGTGTTCCTACACAGAAACTTTTTTTTGTCTCAGCGAAAACACTGTACGTGCTGTCTAGGAACACTTCAAATACAGCCACCCCCCTCCGCTGATATTGCAGATGAGTGGCGATGTGGGTGGACTTTTGCTGAAGCCGTGATCCCTATTATTTCTTAGACACATCGCCACTCGTCGGCACAGCAAGGTTCAGCCCTCTTTTTTTCAATATATCGACAGAAAATTGGACTGCGAGCCTGGCGAACCCAAACAGGCAATTTCTTGTCAGCCTGTCTATGCTTAGAATATCAGGGCCTGAGACAGAATGCTGGTGCACAGGGCACTCATAGCATATGTGGGTATGACACTGAAAACAGTAATAAACTTTGCTAGAAGCATTTTTGCTAATGAAAGTATATTGGGATAAAAGTTTATATTTAAAATAGAAATGCACCATGCTCTTTTCAATTTTGACCAGTCTATCCCTTTAACAGTATTTAGATGCTACTTACTAAACAATGTTTCCAGATGTATCACACATGAGATAAACCCATCAAAATGAATGGTCACATCACTGGACGCGAATCGTTGTGCAATTCTCTGCTGAATCTTCTCATTAAGAGTAAAACCTAATAAAACACTGTGATTATGATAAGCTGATAACATTGCACAATATGTTGTGATATATGAATCTAATTTGATGTTTACAAATAACAAAATAAAACAACTTTTTAAGATACAGTGTTTTGAGTCAAGTCATCCTTTTACTTCTCATTTATGACTTTCACAATCTGGGGCTTGGGTGTCCATAAAGTAAAATTGTCATTAACTTTGGGAGTTTAAGCTAAAGGCTGCCAAATGTGCGCTAGATTACAAGTGAGGAGCAAAAATATTAGCGCTATTGTGCGTTAACATCGCTATCATATGAAAAACTCCAATACTTGTGCACCATCGGTCTAGTGCTTGAGTGCTATCCAACATGAATTGTAGTGCGTGCACCCCTAGAAGTCTATCATGTGAGGGATTAAGTGCACACAAGCTATCCAATGTGCAGTTGTTAACTCACGCTAGACTATTGCTCGAGCGAGAAAAAATTACTTTGGACTTGCAATGTGACCACAAAAATAGAAGCTTGATTATTGCACTCCACTGATGTTAATGCACAATAGTGCTGATGATTTTGAGCTTCCCTTCTAATCTAGCAATGAATACAGAATCACAGCAGCACCACTTGAAATGTTCAAATCCTTTCTTTATTCCATGTCACAAGGATGGCAAAAAGCAATAAAACAGAACGACGTTTCGGGTTATGCACCCTTCTAATCTAGCCCTTTATGTCTGACAAAAATGAAGTAGAAGCTATTTAACTTTAAACTAACATGCCAGTATTAGTTGTTCACTTCCAGCCAGGGCTAACTGACCTATATATACCTTATAGTAAAGGTTAAAAAGTACTAGCTTACTACAACTACAAATGCAAAGCATTGAATTTATGGCAAGTTGTCCATTTACGTCTATTGTTGTATTTGAAATAGCTAATTTTGCTCATTAAAACCACCACCCATTTTTCGCTAGGACATATCCATTCAAATGGACTGAGCTTGCAGGAAGAGCAGAGTTCATTTTATCATATCTCCCTATACACAAAGGTCGGTACTTAGGTACTTAAATTTAGGTGTTGGTTTCAATTAGCAAAACCAGCTATTTGAATAATCTAGGAGAATATTTTCTAATACATTTAATACTCTGCAGCTGGAATAACAACTTTTTGGAAACACATTAGGAACAAAAAAACAATACAGTACATGTCCCTATAAGACGAAGAACTTATCAGCCAATTGATAGGTAAATATCAGCAAACTTGATATTCAGCAGGACTTGATTTCTGTAGTCTACGCAGCCAGTAAAGCAGTGTAATTAGGTGTAAGTGATTTATGTGGCAATAGCAACATTAGAAATGATAGTAACTTGTAAGAATAGAATAGCACTGATTATATCAATTACTGTGAATACATTTAGAATCACAAGAAGGACATAAGAGACGTCAAGGCAATGTGGAGGACAATTGGAAGTTCTGGTTTGTTGAGTTTACCAATTAAGAATGTGCAATTATGTAACAAAACAAATCACTATAAAATAAATAAAATATAATAAAACTGTGATCTAGTGTAGAATCTCAAATATATATAAAATCTCTACGTTACTGTTGAGGGACTAATTTGGCATAAAAGCGGAGTATTCTACTATCTCAGTTAAAGAGAACAATTATAAAAATGTACTAACGTTGCCAAATTAAAACCAATGTGCCTATATAGATTTTTTTTATTGTAATTTTAATAAATTTACTTTAATCATTTCCTAGAGGTAAGGCTGGTTATGGACCAATCATACCTTAGCAAACACACAATAGAGCTTGTAGAAAGCTCAACACTACATAAAATCTAGCGGAAGTTTCTAACCTGAAAAGAAATAAGTCTTCACTATTTTGCCCTTTTTCTCCATTAAGTTGCGGTTTGGAGACAAGATAAATATAAGGAAGACCGGGGAAATGCATACGCTAATAAACTTGTTAATAATTATATATTTGAAAGTCTACACTATGTCACATTTTTATTTATTATTTATTAGCGCAGGAGCTTATTTGAAACAGTTTTAACTGGTCGTACCACATAGATAAAATGATAATGCTCAGGGGGCTTTTAAAATAGTATGTATCTTAACTGCAAACTAATGCTAATTACAGTTTTAAATGCTTTTAAAACATATATCCTGCATGCAATTGCTACTATATACTATGCATATATGTGTGTGCGTGAGTGTTTGCACGCGTCCCTTTAAGCACAGTACAGTTTGTTATCTGATTTACAGCATACTAGCGCCCCCTGCTGACACTGAGTCAGTTATATCATTTATAGAAATTTACTATAATACTATCTTTTGAATGGTCTACAAAAACATTAGCAAACATTTCCCAGGTCTATAGCAATGAAAGGCTGTTGTCACTGAAAGGATACATCCAGGAGATTGATCATTTCTCTGCATGTGACAAGACTGAATCCATCTGATTTGAATCCCTTTCCTAAACAACATAATACAAGATATTTTCAACATCACAAATTAAGTTCAGTAAATCTGCAGTCTTAGCTTTCCTGAATGGTCTTGTAGGTCTTTAATATCTGTAAGGGAATGTAACATGCTTATAAAAGGTTTGCAAGAAGCTCATATGTAAACAATTGATTGTGTAGTTGATTCATAAAGTTGTATGTAAACAATTACTTTTAAGGGGACATTAATGGGACACACTTTGAGATTGTAATATAAAATGCTTAACTAGTTTTGGGTTTTATATTAATTTAATTAGATGTCTCCTTGTATATTTGCCACATATTCTTAAAATGTAGGATTTTGTAGATAAATGATACTGCAATAATTGCATACATTGCCACTTTATGAGATGCTTTTGAGAATATACAACTATGTTCTATAGGGCATTGGAGCTCTTGTTACATGATGTTGTATTTTAACTGATGTCCAAAGGCTGTATGTATGTCTGAGCTGGTGTATGATTATTATTATTATCATCAGGAATTTGTAGAGCGCCAACAGATTCTGCAGCGCTAATTATACTATTGCAAATCCTAATAAAAAATATAATAAATACAATAAAAACGTTTATTATTATCTTATACAATAGTTAATAGTTATACATTACCCTTTAGCAATACGATTTCTTTACCTACCTAGATGTCACAGTCCTACAGAGAAAAAATATTCTTTCATATGCTGGCTTTGTTATAGCAGTAAGACTCTAGAACTAATATGGCATCAAATATTCTTTGAGTATTATTCCTTCATTCAGAGATTTCTCCAAATGTGTTTTATTTAATTCTGAACTGTTTTAAGCCTGAAGAAAGACCAGTGTGTGGTCACGAAATGCGTTTCCAATAAAGAACCTGTTAGACTTCCAATCATCTCAGATGTTGCCTGGTATTATTTTCTTTTAAAGCAGCTTCCATTTGTATTGTTGGATTCCCCTGTATGTATTTCACACAGTTCTGGCCGAACAAGAGTGTTTGTCTTAATTCAGAAGAGACCCCAAGCGGCACACATAGGATACTGAAGTGACATCGTACAAGCAGTAGGAATAACCGAAGCCTGCAGATCCGTAGCCGGAAACCAGTTAGATGACTACTGCAAGGGTCAGCCTGCCTGATTTGCACCTTTTCCACACATAGTTGCCTACCGAAAGTGTGAGTGTTTTTTCAACTATTTTGACATTTTGTATCAGCAGTAATACACTATGAGGCGCCCTTGTTCTCTTTCTAATCTTTCAGAGGTGACCCTTAATCTTGTTGTCGAAGTGGAGCGGCCTATCACTGTTTTACTCATCTGTGGGACAGTTCAGTATTGTATTCTCATTAAGACTTTATCAGTTATTGGATATTGTTTTATTGCTCTAACCAAACCATTGTTTTTTTGTTCTTTGAACTTCTCATTTACACCATTTTATTTCACCACTACTTTTGCAAGGCAATCAGTGTAATATACACATTTTTTGATATATTTATTTTTATTTTGAGTATTTGACTTATTACAATTATAATTATTATTATTTTTTATATATAGTGAGGTCGCCCCCTTAGGATATCTACTTCTAGATTTCTCTACAAAATCAGATGGTCTACTAAAAGGTTTCACTGCAATAAGGACATTTTGTTGCAATAAACTTACTGTTTTCTAGAAGTTTATTCCGTGCAATCTGAAGTTCATATGCATTCATTTCTTTTCTCTGCTATGAAAAGCAGATTAAGTAATTCCACTATTGACTATGCATGAGTTTGTTCCTGTGTGCACAACAGTTTATCTGTCTGTAGTCATCTAATACATTTCTCATTGGTTCTATCAGCATCCTGCATCAGTATTATCTTACCTGAGCTTTCAGCTTCTCAAAAATGTCTCTGCAGTCCACAAACTCATCTTGATCATATATACAAGACTTAAAGGAAAACACTGAACTCAAATTTTTTTCTTTCGTGATTCAGATCCTGCAATTTTTTTTAAAATAATTTTTATTAAAGTTTAGTGCATTGGACAGTACACAAGCAGTAGAGCATTTAGCATACAAATACAAAAGTAAAAGTAGGATCATAACAGATGCATTAACAGAGAAATCACGTTCATAACTGTTACAACACAGATGAGGTTAGGAGAAGCAGTTTGACTCATTTGTCAGACATGCAGATAATAAAACAAAAACTAAAAACTAAACCTTTTCCATTTTTTTTCCCATAATTTTATCTATATTCAGCAAGGAGAATTACCTAATTTGACTGTAATAACGAGTTTGCAATGCTTTATTAGGTTTATATTTCTTCAAAATTAAGTGACCATGAAAGGAATGTCGCTACAAAAAATGTGGCATAACGATATTCAATATTTAGCAGAGGAGAGGGAGGGGAGGGAAGAGAGGGAGAAGAAAAAAAAAAAGGGGGGGGGGGAGAGGTCAGAGCAAGGAGCATTTTAGATCACCAAGCCCCTAATAAAACTAGTTCTGAGTTCCAAAATGGAAATATCAGATGATCAATTTCTCCAGAGGGTAAACTTTTTATATATGGGGACCACTTTTGGAAGAAGAGACATATGTCTCGATCATCTATCTATCTATCTATCTATTGGGTTCTTGTAAAGCGTGGCTATTCACCCGTAAGGGTCTCAAGGCGCTGAGGGTTGCAGTTCAGTCGAAGAGCCAGGTCTTGAGGTCCTTTCTGAACTTAGTTAAGGCGGTAGCTTGTCTAAGGTGCAGCAGGAGGGTGTTCCAAGTCTTGGCAGCCAGGTGAGAGAAGGATCTGCCTCCCGCTGTGGTTTTCCTGATGCGGGGGATGACAGCGAGGGCTTGGTCGGCCGATCGAAGTTGTCTGGCAGGGGTGTAGAAGGTAACGCGGTGGTTAAAGTATTCAGGACCAATGTTGTGGAGGGCCTTGAATGCGTGGGTGAGAAGCTTGAAGGTTATTCTTTTGTTGATGGGGAGCCAGTGCAGGTCCCGCAGGTATTTGGTGATGTGGCATTGATGAGGGATTAGTCTGGCCAAGGAGTTCTGGATGTGCTGTAGTCTCTTTTGGAGCTTGATGGTGGTGCCGGCGTAGAGTGCGTTACCATAGTCCAGTCGGCTGCTGACGAGGGCGTGAGTGACAGTCTTCCTGGTCTCGGTTTGGATCCATTTGAAGATCTTTCACAGCAGGTGAAGTGTGTGGAAGCATGCAGAAGAGACGGCGTTGATTTGCCGGTCCATGGAGAGCGATGAGTCCAGGATGACGCCTAGATTTCGTGCATGGTTGGTGGGGGTTGGAGGGTGTCCGAGGGCTGTGGGCCACCAGGAGTTATTCCAAACGGATGTGGTGGGACCGAGGAGGAGGACTTCGGTCTTGTCTGCGTTCAGCATTAGGCAGTTGTAGTTCATCCAGGTGGCGACTGCTGTCAGCCCTTCGTGGACGTTTCTCTTGGCGGTGGTGGGGTCACTGGTGAGTGAGATGATTAGCTGGGTGTCGTCAGTGTAGGAGACGATGTTGAGGTCATGTCGTCGGGTGATGGCGGAGAGAGGGGCCATGTAGATGTTGAATAGGGTGGGGCTCAGAGAAGAGCCTTCGGGTACACCGCAGTTGATTTCTGTGGGCTTGGAGGTGAAGGGTGGGAGTCTAACTTTCTGGGTTCTGCCGGTGAGGAAGGAGGTGATCCATTCCAGGGCTTTGTCGCGTATGCCAGCATCGTGTAGTCGGTTGCGGAGGGTGAGGTGGGAGACAGTGTCGAATGCTGCTGAGAGGTCTAGGAGAATGAGGGCGGCGGTCTCTCCTCGGTTGAATAAGGCGAGGATGTCATCTGTGGTGGCGAGGAGGGCGGTCTCGGTGCTGTGGTTGCTCCTGAAACCGGATTGGGAGGGGTCCAGGGTGTGGTTGGCTTCGATGTAGTCAACGAGTTGCGCGTTGATGGACTTCTTATTGTTCATATTTGTGTCATATTGTTCTATGATACATTGTTTTTTCAAATAATTTTTAATTTCTGCAAAGCTGGGATATTGCCTTTTTTCCAGTAACAAAAGATCAGATTTGCCCTCCTTCCCAGAGGAAGATAATATGTAATAGAGAAAAACCAGTGTAAGACAGTTTCAGAACCCTGATAATCCAGTAGTTTCTGCCACATTTGTCTAATTCTAGGACACCCCCATATCATGTGCGTCAAATCTGCTGCATAGTAAGAACATTTTGGACATGCGCTGAAAGTCGGGTTCCCCCATCTAGCTCCTTTTGCTGGGGTATAATAAACCTGATATAATAATTTTACCTGGGAATCTCTCCATGTTGAGGACAGTGTGGTCTTGGCAGCAATTATGATAGATTTTTGGATTATCTCCCGATTAATGTTGGATTGAGGATTATGGGCATTCCATTGTTGAGACAATTCTAGGAGATTTTGATCACCCCTTTTTGAGAGTAATAGTTGATACCATAATGAGATTGAATGTATTCCACCTCTAAATAATGGAAACCACTTTTCAAAAAGTCCCCAGGACCAGTTCCATCCATGTTCAGCAGCAAGATTGAAGACATAATGCCTTGCTTGCAGATATGCAAAAAAAATCACTGTTGGGAAGATTGTATTCCATTTTAATTGTGTCAAAAAATGTAACATATAATAGATTTTAGTCAACTAACGCAGAGACCTTATTTAGACCCAGATTTTTCCATCTCTTAAATAAGGGGGACTGAGATCCTAACTGGAATTCTGGGTTGCCTATAAAGGTTTGGAATTTAGGAATATGTGGATTAACTCCTATCATAGAGAAAAGCTTCCAAAGTGCTTGAATTGGCGTGTAGATAGTTTTAAGATGTTTGATAACTTTAGGTATAGATTTGGAGAGGTAGAAAGATAAGGGTACACTATGTTACATTCCAGTGCATTATTGCTAAAATAATCAGATTCCAAAATCCAATCAGGTATTAGCCTGGACAGAAACACCAGATTATAAAGTCTCAGATCCGGGACAGCCAGTCCTCCCGATTCCTTTACCAGAGAGTTTGTTCAGAGAGATTCTTGGTTTTCTGTTTTGCCAGATGCGTAGTGCAGCATTAATCTCACTCAGATCTTTTGTTTTAAGTAGGACCGGAGTGTTCTGAAGGACATATAGAACTTTTGGCAGAAGAATCATCTTGATCAAAGCAATCCTTCCAGATAGAGAAAGTGGAAAGTTCTGCCAGTTTTTCATACATCCTTTAATTTTTTCTAAAACCGGGGTGATGTTAAGATTATACCATAGTGCTGGCTGAAGGGAAATGTAAATACCTAGGTATTTAAAAGCTTTAGTTACTGATTGAAAAGGAATATCAGAAAGAGAGTCTGAATTTTTCTTCCACCACAGGATCTCTGATTTAGAAGCATTAACTCTATAGCCCGAGAAAGAGCCAAAATGGTCAATAATAGCGAAGGGTTTGGGAAGGTTGATTTTGGAGTTAGATATGAATAACAAGATATCATCTGCGTATAAAGCTATTTTCAGTTTGGCTTGTCTTATCATAATCCCCTCTAATTGGTGTCTAATCATAATGGCCAGAGGTTTAATCGCTTTATTGAATAAAAGTGGGGAGAGAAGGCACCCCTGACGTGTTCCCCGATCCAGCGTTATCTCCATACATTCCAAGTTGTTAACAATCAGTTTTGTGTGGGGGTTATGGTGTATTATTTTGATAAATTCAACAAAATTACCTTTAAAACCAAATTTAGTTAATGAGATTAATAAATGATCATGATGGACTGAGTCAAAGGCTTTTTCTACGTCGATTGAAATAATAGCTGCATCCGAGTCGCCAAGTTCCCTTGTTAGACCTTGTTCTTCTAATGAGTTAAAATAGTCAATAGTTAGGAAAATTTCCCTAATTTTGGCTGCCGAGTTTCTTTTATGGAGGAATCCTGCCTGATCTTAATGAATAATAATAGATAGTACTGGCTGCAATCTAGAAGCTAAGATAGAAGTTAACAACTTCTAACTGGTATTAAGGAGAGCTATGGGTCTGTACGATTCTTTCTTAAGCGGGTCTTTCCCTGATTTTAATATTAAAGTTGTAAAGGATGCCAAGAAGTTAGATGAGATTGGTTTGTTGCCAATATAGGGATAATTAAAGAGATTCATCAAGTGGGGAGCTATTTGCTGTGTTAAGATTTTATAGAATTTGTTTGGCAACGCATCTGGTCCAGGTGCTTTGTTTAAAGATAGATTTTAATGGCTCTGGTTATCTCAGTCTCAGTAATGGGGGAGTTTATAGCATTTACTAGGTTCGAAGATAAAGATGGGTAAGTTATCATCTCCCAGTATTTTTCCCTATGGGATTGGTTGGATTTTTTATAAGCGTAGATGTCTCCAATACCTCTTCAAGGGATTTGAAGGTATCACTTTCATTTTGTATTCTCTCCATTACAGAGGATTTGTTACTATTCTTGACTAGGGAGGCCAGTAGTTTACTGGATATGTTGCCATGCCTGTAATACTTAGCTTGAACCTTAAGATCTTTCTGAGTAGCCTCTTTTAATAGAAAAGAGTCTCTTTTTTAGCTCTGGTATAAGTGGTCCAGTTTTCTAATGTTTTTGACAGAAGGTAGCAGTTATAGGAGTTGACAACAAAATGAGAGACTTGTTTCTCTCTCTATATATATGTTTTCTTTTCAATGCCACGTTGTATGACAAGATTTCACCTCTGAGAACCGCTTTACCCGTTTCCCAGAATACATGGGGCTTGTCAAGATATTCTCTATTGAAATGTAAAAACTTGTTGTATTTAGCTCTGAGCCAATTTTTAAACTTAAAATTAGTAAATAAACATTTAGGGAAATGAAAGCGTGGGGGATAGAACTTATAATTTCTGTACTGAATTTGTAGAAGGATCGGGGCATAGTCAGAAAGGCATATAGGGTAAATGCTAGTTTTAACTAGTAACCTGGCAATATTATTGTCAACTAGGAATATGTCTATCCTAGATAGTGATTTATGAGCTTTTGACAAGCAAGAATAATTCCTATAGAATGAAGTCTGGAGCCCAAGAAATGGGATCAAGACTGAAAAGAGTGCACTTCGGAAGCACTTCCATTCCTGATTGTAATGAATAATAAACTCACTTTCAGGACCAGAAACTTTGTATTCGAGTGAATTCAATTAAAACATAACTTTTATTGAAAAATAGTTGTATAAAATTAATGTGTGTGTGTGTGCACTTTAAAAACACATAGGTACTGAGTCACAAATATTGGTTAGTAATCGGTTCAGTAACCTGATTTCACAGATATTGTGGGTGCCTTAGACAAAGGGTACACCTCAATATTGAGAGTTGAAGGTATTTTATCTGGTGCAACAGTAATAGTAACAAGGGGGTTAAATAAATATAACGATTTTATTGACAATAATAGTCTTGTCTATAGTCAATGTAGTCGGACTGATGTAGGATTATAGTAATAGATACTATCACATAATATTGAGTAAATTATATCCAAACATCTAATACCCCATATGGAGTCCTGTACTAGGTATGGACAGAAATGTATCAACTGGGGTTCATATACTGATTGTGTATTATGCACTGTATGACAACGTAATGGAAATGATCCGTCTGTATTACGTCTTATTAGGACATAAGATACTAGTAGTAACCTGGATTACACATTAATTTGGCTTTCAATAAAAAGGAAATGAGGCTCCTATAAAGTATTAATTACCTTATATTGTAATTTATTGGTGTATTGAAACGTAGGATTGTAAACTTATTGCAAATACATCTGATATTTTGCGCACTTGTTGTACAACGTCTCAAAATAACACTTTATTATTATATAAAATATGTAATAATTGATGTTGAATTCGTAGCTGTTGGATTTCGGATGATGATCTGGGCGAAATTTAACTGCAGCTCTTGTGTCTCAATTCACGTCTGTGCCTGTAGTGGCAAGACTTATTTTAATAAATACAGTTATTACTTCTAGATTACAAACACACTTTAGGTTGCACCTTATTTTGGCTTATGGTGCTTGTAAACCTCTGGGTAAAAATAGGAGTTTCTCTCATACACTGATTGATGAAAAAGGTTTATGTACTGTCTTATTTCGACATGCACAATTTATGACCTCTCAGTAATATTAGTTTAGTCTTACCAAACTAGTATTAGCTTGCTATGTGTGAACTTTGCTTCCTCTATTTAACAATTGGTATTAAAATAACAGATTGTACGTTTTGTAGCTAATGGTTATAAATAAATGCTGGTCTTAAGTGCTGTCTTATAGGACAGGTCTTAATGATACCTTATTTTGGCATTCGTAGTTATAAGTTAAATCTTTGTCACATTTATACCAAAGATTCTTAATGTTAGCTATCCCTGGCAGCCACACCTGGCATGTAGCAGTGTTGCCAGGATACCCCAGTCTACAGAGGTCGGTATTGTTTTGTAGATTTTAGCGAAATTCAAAGTTACTAATCGACTTCTTGAAATGCTTAGTAATGGAAAAACGGGTTATACGTCTTATAGCAAGCTATTGGAATAACTGTTTCTCTTATATGTAAGCTTGTGAGACGGATCTTAAAAATGCCTTATTTTGACATAGGTAATTATCAGTTAAACCTATGTAGTTATTACTGCAGTAATTCAGTAAGGACCTTTGAAAAAGCCGAGATAGTATCGGCGAAACATGTCAGGGAGGGGTATTGTCTAACAAACACCCCTATTAGCTGTTTTTAAATGGCATAGGAATTTGAATGTATATTTAAAATCAGTAGTTCGTAATCCTGAATTCAGTCTATGTAATATAAGTTATCCTAATAGAGCAACAGTATACTAACCTTAGTGTCTAAAGCTATAACGGTAGCGACGCTACACGCTAGGGGTGGCTGCTGGGGGCAGTTAATATTTGAATTACTGCAGTAATAACTACATAGGTTTAACCGATAATTACCTATGTCAAAATAAGGCATTTTTAAGATCCGTCTCACAAGCTTACATATAAGAGAAACAGTTACTCCAATAGCTTGCTATAAGACGTATAACCCGTTTTTCCATTACTAAGCATTTCAAGAAGTCGATTTGTAACTTTGAATTTCGCTAAAATCTACAAAACAATACCGACCTCTGTAGACTGGGGTATCCTGGCAACACCGCTACACGCCAGGTGTGGCTGCCAGGGATAGCTAACATTAAGAATCTATGGTATAAATGTGACAAAGATTTAACTTATAACTACGAATGCCAAAATAAGGTATCTTTAAGACCTGTCCTATAAGACAGTACTTAAGACCAGCATTTATTTATAACCACTAGCTACAAAACGTACAATCTGTTATTTTAATACCAATTGTTAAAGAGAGGAAGCAAAGTTCACACATAGCAAGCTAATACTAGTTTGGTAAGACTAAACTAATTTTACTGAGAGGTCATAAATTGTGCATGTCGAAATAAGACAGTACATAAACCTTTTTCATCAATCAGTGTATGAGAGAAACTCCTATTTTTACCCAGAGGTTTACAAGCACCATAAGCCAAAATAAGGCGCAACCTAAAGTGTGTTTGTAATCTAGAAGTAATAACTGTATTTATTAAAATAAGTCTTTCCACTACAGGCACAGACGTGAATTGAGACACAAGAGCTGCAGTTAAATTTCGCCCAGATCATCATCCGAAATCCAACAGCTACGAATTCAACGTCAATTATTACATATCTTATATAATAATAAAGTGTTATTTTGAGACGTTGTACAACAAGTGCGCAAAATATCAGATGTATTTGCAATAAGTTTACAATCCTACGTTTCAATACACCAATAAATTACAATATAAGGTAATTAATACTTTATAGGAGCCTCATTTCCTTTTTATTGAAAGCCAAATTAATGTGTAATCCAGGTTACTACTAGTATCTTATGTCCTAATAAGACGTAATACAGACGGATCATTTCCATTACGTTGTCATACAGTGCATAATACACAATCAGTATATGAACCCCAGTTGATACATTTCTGTCCATCCCCAGTACAGGACACCATATGGGGTATTAGATGTTTGGATATAATTTACTCAATATTATGTGATAGTATCTATTACTATAATCCTACATCAGTCCGACTACATTGACTATAGACAAGACTATTATTGTCAATAAAATCGTTATATTTATTTAACCCCCTTGTTACTGTTACTGTTGCACCAGATAAAATACCTACAACTCTCAATATTGAGGTGTACCCTTTGTCTAAGGCACCCACAATATCTGTGAAATCAGGTTACTGAACCGATTACTAACCAATATTTGTGACTCAGTTCCTATGTGTTTTTAAAGTGCACACACACACACATTAATTTTATACAACTATTTTTCAATAAAAGTTATGTTTTAATTGAATTCACTCGAATACAAAGTTTCTGGTCCTGAAAGTGAGTTTATTATTCATTACAATCAGGGACGGAAGTGCTTCCGAAGTGCACTTTTTTCAGTCTTGATCCCATTTCTTGGGCTCCAGACTTCATTCTAAAGTTGTTCCTGTGCACAAGCACTCCTGCTCATATTAAAGACACATACACACACATATATATATATATATATATATATATATATATATATATGTGGGTGTATATATACATATATATTTATACTGATATAATCAACTAATTAAATTGAGCAACCCTGTATTAATAATAGTGTAGTGCTAGTGCCACCCTTTCTTCTTACAAGAATAATTCCTAGTTTCAGGATGTCCTCCAAATATCTCTCAGGGCGAGGTTTTGAAAAATGGTTTCAAATAGTGATTAGACATGTGCACGGCTAAAAAATTTGGTTCGTTTTCGGTTCGGATCGATTCGGACTTTTCAAATTTTATTTCAGATCGAATCGGATTCGGCAAAATTTGAATAAATTCGTTTCGGATTTATTCGGATCCGAATAAATTCGTTTCGGATTTATTCGGATTCGGGGGAATTCGGTTCTATTCGGTTCCGAAATTCGGTATGTTTTAGTACACTAAGTCACTAACACCCATAAACTACCTATGAACCACTAAACCAAGGCCCCCCCCACATCGCAAACCCTATAATAACATTATTTAACCCCTAATCTGCCGATCGGATATCGCCGCAACCTACATTATAGCTATTAACCCCTAATCTGCTGTCCCTAACACCGCCGACCCCTACATTATAGTTATTAACCCCTAATCTGCCCCCCCAACGTCGCCGCAATCTAACTACAAGTATTAACCCCTAATCTGCCGACCCGATATCGCCGCCTACATTATAGCTATTAACCCCTAATCTGCTGTCCCTAACACCGCCGACCCCTACATTATAGTTATTAACCCCTAATCTGCCCCCCCAACGTCGCTGCAATCTAACTACAAGTATTAACCCCTAATCTGCCGAACCGATATCGCCGCCGCCTACATTATAGCTATTAACCCCTAATCTGCTGTCCCTAACACCGCCGACCCCTACATTATAGTTATTAACCCCTAATCTGCCCCCCCCAACGTCGCCGCAATCTAACTACAAGTATTAACCCCTAATCTGCCGACCCGATATCGCCGCCGCCTACATTATAGCTATTAACCCCTAATCTGGTGTCCCTAACACCGCCGACCCCTACATTATAGTTATTAACCCCTAATCTGCCTCCCCCCAACGTCGCCACAATCTAACTACAAGTATTAACCCCTAATCTGCCGACCGCAAATCGCCGCCACTATAATAAATGTATTAACCCCTAAACCGCCGCACTCCCGCCTCACAAACACTATAATACATTTTATTAACCCCTAATCTGCCCTCCCTAACATCGCCGCCACCTACCTACAATTATTAACCCCTAATCTCCCGCCCCCAACGTCGCCGCTACTATAATAAGGTTATTAACCCCTAAACCTAAGTCTAACCCTAACACTAACACCCCCTAACTTAAATATAATTTAAATAAAACGAAATAAGTTTACTATAGTTAAATAAATGAATCCTATTTAAAACTAAACACTTACCTGTAAAATAAACCCTAAGATAGCTGCAATATAACTAATAGTTACATTGTAGCTATTTTAGGATTTATTTTTATTTTACAGGCAACTTTGTATTTATTTTAACTAGGTACAATAGCTATTAAATAGTTAATAACTATTTAATAACTACCTAGCTAAAATAAATACAAATTTACCTGTAAAATAAATCCTAACCTAAGTTACAATTACACCTAACACTACACTATCATTAAATTAACTAAATAAATGAATCATATTTAAAACAAAATACTTACCTGTAAAATAAACCCTAATATAGCTGCAATATAACTAATAGTTACATTGTAGCTATTTTAGCATTTATATTTATTTTACAGGCAACTTTGTATTTATTTTAACTAGGTACAAAAGCTATTAAATAGTTATTGACTAATTAATAACTACCTAGTTAAAATAATTACAAAATTACCTGTAAAATAAATCCTAACCTAAGTTACAATTAAACCTAACACTACACTATCATTAAATAAATTAACTACAAGTACCTACAATTATCTACAATTAAATAAACTAAAGTACAAAAACCCCCCACTAAATTACAAAAAAAAACAAACACTAAATTACAAAAAATAAAAAAATATTACAAGAATTTTAAACTAATTACACCTAATCTAAGCCCCCTAATAAAATAACAAAGCCCCCCAAAATAAAAAAAATGCCCTAACCTATACTAAATTACAAAAGTTAACAGCTCTATTACCTTACCAGCCCTGAACAGGGCCCTTTGCGGGGCATGCCCCAAAGATAACAGCTCTTTTGCCTGTAAAAAAAAAACACAATCCCCCCCCCCACATTACAACCCACCACCCACATACCCCTACTCTAACCCAAACCCCACTTAAATAAACCTAACACTACCCCCCTGAAGATCTCCCTACCTTGAGTCGTGTTCACCCAGCCGGGCCGAAGTCTTCATCCGATGGGGCAGAAGAGGACATCCAGACCGGCAGAAGTCTTCATCCAAGCGGGGCAAGAAGAGGTCTTCCATCCATCATACAAGTACCAAAATACAAACAAACACTAAATTAGCAAAAATAATAAAATATTACAATAATTTTAAACTAATTACACCTAATCTAAGCCCCCGACTAGCTATTAATATAGCTTCAATATAACTAATAGTTACATTGTAGCTATTTTAGGATTTATATTTATTTTACAGGCAACTTTGTATTTATTTTAACTAGGTACAATAGCTATTAAATAGTTAATAACTATTTAATAACTACCTAGCTAAAATAAATACAAATTTACCTGTAAAATAAACCCTAACCTAAGTTACAATTACACCTAACACTACACTGTCATTAAATTAACTAAATAAATTAATCCTATATAAAACTAAATACTTACCTGTAAAATAAACCCTAATATAGCTACAATATAACTAATAGTTACATTGTAGTTATTTTAGCATTTATATTTATTTTACAGGCAACTTTGTATTTATTTTAACTAGGTACAATAGCTATTAAATAGATATTTACTGTTTAATAGCTACCTAGTTAAAATAATTACAAAATTACCTGTAAAATAAATCCTAACCTAAGTTACTATTAAACCTAACACTACACTATCATTAAATAAATTTAACTACAAGTACCTACAATTAAATACAATGAAATAAACTAAACTAAAGTACAAAAAAACAAACACTAAATTACAAAAAATAAAAAAAATTACAAGAATTTTAAACTAATTACACCTAATCTAAGCCCCCTAATAAAATAACAAAGCCCCCCAAAATAAAAAAATGCCCTACCCTATACTAAATTACAAAAGTAATCAGCTCTATTACCTTACCAGCCCTTAAAAGGGCCTTTTGCGGGGGCATGCCCCATAGAAAACAGCTCTTTTGCCTGTAAAAAAAAACACAATACCCCCCCCCCACATTACAACCCACCACCCACATACCCCTACTCTAACCCAAACCCCCCTTAAATAAACCTAACACTACCCCCCTGAAGATCTCCCTACCGTGTCTTCACCCAGCGGGCCAAAGTCTTCATCCGATCGGGCAGAAGAGGACATCCAGACCTGCAGAAGTCTTCATCCAAGCGGGGCAAGAAGAGGTCTTCCATCCATCAGAAGTCTTGATCCAGGCGGCATCTTCTCTGTTCATCCATCCGGAGCGGAGCGGCAGCATCCTGAAGACATCCCACGCAGAGCATCCTCTTCTTTCTTGATCCGACGACTAAGTGACTGTACCTTTAAGTGACGTCATCCAAGATGGCGTCCCTTGAATTCCGATTGGCTGATAGGATTCTATCAGCCAATCGGAATTAAGGTAGGAAAAATCTGATTGGCTGATTCAATCAGCCAATCAGATTCAAGTTCAATCCGATTGGCTGATGGAATCAGCCAATCAGATTGACCTCGCATTCTATTGGCTGTTCCGATCAGCCAATAGAATGCGAGGTCAATCTGATTGGCTGATTGGATCAGCCAATCAGATTGAACTTGAATCTGATTGGCTGATTGAATCAGCCAATCAGATTTTTCCTACCTTAATTCCGATTGGCTGATAGAATCCTATCAGCCAATCGGAATTCAAGGGACGCCATCTTGGATGACGTCACTTAAAGGTACAGTCACTTAGTCGTCGGATCAAGAAAGAAGAGGATGCTCTGCGTGGGATGTCTTCAGGATGCTGCCGCTCCGCTCTGGATGGATGAACAGAGAAGATGCCGCCTGGATCAAGACTTCTGATGGATGGAAGACCTCTTCTTGCCCCGCTTGGATGAAGACTTCTGCCGGTCTGGATGTCCTCTTCTGCCCGATCGGATGAAGACTTTGGCCCGCTGGGTGAAGACACGGTAGAGAGATCTTCAGGGGGGTAGTGTTAGGTTTATTTAAGGGGGGTTTGGGTTAGAGTAGGGGTATGTGGGTGGTGGGTTGTAATGTGGGGGGGGTATTGTGTTTTTTTTTACAGGCAAAAGAGCTGTTTTCTTTGGGGCATGCCCCCGCAAAAGGCCCTTTTAAGGGCTGGTAAGGTAATAGAGCTGATTACTTTTGTAATTTAGTATAGGGTAGGGCATTTTTTTATTTTGGGGGGCTTTGTTATTTTATTAGGGGGCTTAGATTAGGTGTAATTAGTTTAAAATTCTTGTAATATTTTTTTATTTTTTGTAATTTAGTGGGGAGGTTTTTGTACTTTAGTTTAGTTTATTTCATTGTATTTAATTGTAGGTACTTGTAGTTAATTTATTTAATGATAGTGTAGTGTTAGGTTTAATAGTAACTTAGGTTAGGATTTATTTTACAGGTAATTTTGTAATTATTTTAACTAGGTAGCTATTAAACAGTAAATATCTATTTAATAGCTATTGTACCTAGTTAAAATAAATACAAAGTTGCCTGTAAAATAAATATAAATGCTAAAATAGCTACAATGTAACTATTAGTTATATTGTAGCTATATTAGGGTTTATTTTACAGGTAAGTATTTAGTTTTATATAGGATTAATTTATTTAGTTAATTTAATGACAGTGTAGTGTTAGGTGTAATTGTAACTTAGGTTAGGGTTTATTTTACAGGTAAATTTGTATTTATTTTAGCTAGGTAGTTATTAAATAGTTATTAACTATTTAATAGCTATTGTACCTAGTTAAAATAAATACAAAGTTGCCTGTAAAATAAAAATAAATCCTAAAATAGCTACAATGTAAATATTAGTTATATTGTAGCTATATTAATAGCTAGTAGGGGGCTTAGATTAGGTGTAATTAGTTTAAAATTATTGTAATATTTTATTATTTTTGCTAATTTAGTGTTTGTTTGTTTTTTTGTACTTTTCTGATGGATGGAAGACCTCTTCTTGCCCCGCTTGGATGAAGACTTCTGCCGGTCTGGATGTCCTCTTCTGCCCCATCGGATGAAGACTTCGGCCCGGCTGGGTGAACACGACTCAAGGTAGGGAGATCTTCAGGGGGGTAGTGTTAGGTTTATTTAAGGGGGGTTTGGGTTAGAGTAGGGGTATGTGGGTGGTGGGTTGTAATGTGGGGGGGGGGATTGTGTTTTTTTTTTACAGGCAAAAGAGCAGTTTTCTTTGGGGCATGCCCCGCAAAGGGCCCTGTTCAGGGCTGGTAAGGTAATAGAGCTGTTAACTTTTGTAATTTAGTATAGGGTAGGGCATTTTTTTATTTTGGGGGGCTTTGTTATTTTATTAGGGGGCTTAGATTAAGTGTAATTAGTTTAAAATTCTTGTAATATTTTTTTATTTTTTGTAATTTAGTGGGGGGGTTTTTGTACTTTAGTTTAGTTTTTTTAATTGTATTTAATTGTAGGTACTTGTAGTTAATTTATTTAATGATAGTGTAGTGTTAGGTTTAATTGTAACTTAGGTTAGGATTTATTTTACAGGTAATTTTGTAATTATTTTAACTAGGTAGCTATTAAATAGTCAATATCTATTTAATAGCTATTGAACCTAGTTAAAATAAATACAAAGTTGCCTGTACAATAAATATAAATGCTAAAATAGCTACAATGTAACTATTAGTTATATTGCAGCTATATTAGGGTTTATTTTACAGGTAAGTCTTTAGTTTTATATAGGATTCATTTATTTAGTTAATTTAATGATAGTGTAGTGTTAGGTGTAATTGTAACTTAGGTTATGATTTATTTTACAGGTAAATTTGTATTTATTTTAGCTAGGTAGTTATTAAATAGTTATTAACTATTTAATAACTATTGTACCTAGTTAAAATAAATACAAAGTTGCCTGTAAAATACATATAAATCCTAAAATAGCTACAATGTAACTATTAGTTATATTGAAGCTATATTAATAGCTAGTAGGGGGCTTAGATTAGGTGTAATTAGTTTAAAATTATTGTAATATTTTATTATTTTTGGTAATTTAGTGTTTGTTTGTATTTTGGTACTTGTATGATGGATGGAAGACGTCTTCTTGCCCCACTTGGATGAAGACTTCTGCCGGTCTGGATGTCCTCTTCTGCCCCATCGGATGAAGACTTCGGCCCGGCTGGGTGAACACGACTCAAGGTAGGGAGATCTTCAGGGGGGTAGTGTTAGGTTTATTTAAGGGGGGTTTGGGTTAGAGTAGGGGTATGTGGGTGGTGGGTTGTAATGTGGGGGGGGGATTGTGTTTTTTTTTTACAGGCAAAAGAGCTGTTTTCTTTGGGGCATGCCCCGCAAAGGGCCCTGTTCAGGGCTGGTAAGGTAATAGAGCTGTTAACTTTTGTAATTTAGTATAGGGTAGGGCATTTTTTTTTATTTTGGGGGGCTTTGTTATTTTATTAGGGGGCTTAGATTAGGTGTAATTAGTTTAAAATTCTTGTAATATTTTTTTATTTTTTGTAATTTAGTGGTTTTTTATTTTTTGTAATTTAGTGGGGGGTTTTTGTACTTTAGTTTATTTAATTGTAGATAATTGTAGGTACTTGTAGTTAATTTATTTAATGATAGTGTAGTGTTAGGTTTAATTGTAACTTAGGTTAGGATTTATTTTACAGGTAATTTTGTAATTATTTTAACTAGGTAGCTATTAATTAGTCAATAACTATTTAATAGCTATTGTACCTAGTTAAAATAAATACAAAGTTGCCTGTAAAATAAATATAAATGCTAAAATAGCTACAATGTAACTATTAGTTATATTGCAGCTATATCAGGGTTTATTTTACAGGTAAGTATTTAGTTTTAAATATGATTCATTTATTTAATTAATTAAATGATAGTGTAGTGTTTCGTGTAATTGTAACTTAGGTTAGGATTTATTTTACAGGTAAATTTGTATTTATTTTAGCTAGGTAGTTATTAAATAGTTATTAACTATTTAATAACTATTGTACCTAGTTAAAATAAATACAAAGTTGCCTGTAAAATAAAAATAAATCCTAAAATAGCTACAATGTAACTATTAGTTATATTGCAGCTATCTTAGGGTTTATTTTACAGGTAAGTCTTTAGTTTTAAATAGGATTCATTTATTTAACTATAGTAAATTTATTTCGTTTTATTTAAATTATATTTAAGTTAGGGGGTGTTAGTGTTAGGGTTAGACTTAGGTTTAGGGGTTAATAACCTTATTATAGTAGCGGCGACATTGGGGGCGGGAGATTAGGGGTTAATAATTGTAGGTAGGTGGCGGCGATGTTAGGGAGGGCAGATTAGGGGTTAATAAAATGTATTATAGTGTTTGCGAGGCGGGAGTGCGGCGGTTTAGGGGTTAATACATTTATTATAGTTGCGGCGATTTGCGGTCGGCAGATTAGGGGTTAATACTTGTAGTTAGATTGCGGCGACGTTGGGGGGGGCAGATTAGGGGTTAATAACTATAATGTAGGGGTCGGCGGTGTTAGGGACAGCAGATTAGGGGTTAATAGCTATAATGAAGGCGGCGGCGATATCGGGTCAGCAGATTAGGGGTTAATACTTGTAGTTAGATTGCGGCGACGTTGGGGGGGGGCAGATTAGGGGTTAATAACTATAATGTAGGGGTCGGCGGTGTTAGGGACAGCAGATTAGGGGTTAATAGCTATAATGTAGGCGGCGGCGATATCGGGTCGGCAGATTAGGGGTTAATACTTGTAGTTAGATTGCGGCGACATTGGGGGGGGCAGATTAGGGGTTAATAACTATAATGTAGGGGTCGGCAGTGTTAGGGACACCAGATTAGGGGTTAATAGCTATAATGTAGGCGGCGTCAATATCGGGTCGGCAGATTAGGGGTTAATAAAATAATGCAGGTGTCAGCGATAGCGGAGACGGCAGATTAGGGGTTAATAACTATAATGTAGGGGTCGGCGGTGTTAGGGACAGCAGATTAGGGGTTAATAGCTATAATGTAGGTGGCGGCGATATTCGGTCGGCAAATTAGGGGTTAATAAAATAATGCAGGTGTCAGCGATAGCGGGGGCGGCAGATTAGGGGTTAATAAGTGTTAGATTAGGGGTGTTTAGAGACTCGGGGTACATGTTAGGGTGTTAGGTGCAGACTTAGGCCTAGATTTGGAGTTCGGCGGTAGCCGTCAAAACCAGCGTTAGAGGCTCCTAACGCTGGTTTTGGCCGCCCGCTGGTATTTGGAGTCAGTGATTAAAGGGTCTAACGCTCACTTTTCAGCCGCGACTTTTCCATACCGCAGATCCCCCTACGCAATTTGCGTATCCTATGTTTTCAATGGGATCTTTCTAACGCTGGTATTTAGAGTCGTTTCTGAAGTGAGCGTTAGAGCTCTAACGACAAAACTCCAGCCGCCTGAAAATAGCAGGAGTTAAGAGCTTTCTGGCTAACGCCGGTTCATAAAGCTCTTAACTACTGTACCCTAAAGTACACTAACACCCATAAACTACCTATGTACCCCTAAACCGAGCTCCCCCCACATCGCCGCCACTCGATTAAAATTTTTAACCCCTAATCTGCCGACCGCCACCTACGTTATACTTATGTACCCCTAATCTGCTGCCCCTAACCCCGCCGACCCCTGTATTACATTTATTAACCCCTAACCTGCCCCCCACAACGTCGCCGCCAGCTACTTAAAATAATTAACCCCTAATCTTCCGACCGCAAAGCGCCGCCACCTACGTTATCCCTATGTACCCCTAATCTGCTACCCCTAACACCGCCGACCCCTATATTATATTTATTAACCCCTAATCTGCCCCCCTCAACGTCGCCGACACCTGCCTACACTTATTAACCCCTAATCTGCCGAGCGGACCTGAGCGCTACTATAATAAAGTTATTAACCCCTAATCCGCCTCACTAACCCTATCATAAATAGTATTAACCCCTAATCTGCCCTCCCTAACATCGCCGACACCTACCTTCAATTATTAACCCCTAATCTGCCGAGCGGAGCTCACCGCTATTCTAATAAATGTATTAACCCCTAAAGCTAAGTCTAACCCTAACACTAACACCCCCCTAACTTAAATATAATTTACATCTAACGAAATAAATTAACTCTTATTAAATAAATGATTCCTATTTAAAGCTAAATACTTACCTGTAAAATAAATCCTAATATAGCTACAATATAAATTATAATTATATTATAGCTATTTTCGGATTAATATTTATTTTACAGGCAACTTTGTAATTATTTTAACCAGGTACAATAGCTATTAAATAGTTAAGAACTATTTAATTGTTACCTAGTTAAAATAATAACAAAATTACCTGTAAAATAAATCCTAACCTAAGATATAATTAAACCTAACACTACCCTATCAATAAAATAATTAAATAAACTACCTACAATTACCTACAATTAACCTAACACTACACTATCAATAAATAAATTAAACACAATTCCTACAAATAAATACAATTAAATAAACTAGCTAAAGTACAAAAAATAAAAAAGAACTAAGTTACAAAAAATAAAAAAATATTTACAAACATAAGAAAAATATTACAACAATTTTAAACTAATTACACCTACTCTAAGCCCCCTAATAAAATAACAAAGACCCCCAAAATAAAAAATTCCCTACCCTATTCTAAATTAAAAAAGTTACAAGCTCTTTTACCTTACCAGCCCTGAACAGGGCCCTTTGCGGGGCATGCCCCAAGAATTTCAGCTCTTTTGCCTGTAAAAGAATAAATACAATACCCCCCCAACATTACAACCCACCACCCACATACCCCTAATCTAACCCAAACCCCCCTTAAATAAACCTAACACTAAGCCCCTGAAGATCTTCCTACCTTGTCTTCACCATCCAGGTATCACCGATCCGTCCTGGCTCCAACATCTTCATCCAACCCAAGCGGGGGTTGGCGATCCATCATCCGGTGCTGAAGAGGTCCAGAAGAGGCTCCAAAGTCTTCCTCCTATCCGGCAAGAAGAGGACATCCGGACCGGCAAACATCTTCTCCAAGCGGCATCTTCGATCTTCTTCCATCCGGTGCGGAGCGGGTCCATCTTGAAGCAGGCGACGCGGATCCATCCTCTTCTTCCGTTGTCTCCCGACTAATGACGGTTCCTTTAACCCCTTAATGACCACAATGTACCCTATATGTCACTGGTTGTTAAGGGTTTTTTCAGGACATAATAGCACAAGTCTAGCAAGAACACGCTATTAATTCCCTCCCTCGAGCAGGCTTTGTGGAATAGAGCAGTCTCCATGCTGGTGGCAAGACCACGATATAAAACAATCAAGTCCCAAAAAAAGGCCAGCGACATACAGGGTATGTTGCTGGTCCTTAAGGGGTTAAGGGACGTCATCCAAGATGGCGTCCCTCGAATTCCGATTGGCTGATAGGATTCTATCAGCCAATCGGAATTAAGGTAGGAATTTTCTGATTGGCTGATGGAATCAGCCAATCAGAATCAAGTTCAATCCGATTGGCTGATCCAATCAGCCAATCAGATTGAGCTCGCATTCTATTGGCTGATCGGAACAGCCAATAGAATGCGAGCTCAATCTGATTGGCTGATTGGATCAGCCAATCGGATTGAACTAGATTCTGATTGGCTGATTCCATCAGCCAATCAGAAAATTCCTACCTTAATTCCGATTGGCTGATAGAATCCTATCAGCCAATCGGAATTCGAGGGACGCCATCTTGGATGACGTCCCTTAAAGGAACAGTCATTCGTCGTTCAGTCGTCGGTCCGGATGGATGTTCCGCGCTGGAGGTCTTCAGGATCCTGCCGCTTCGCTCCGGATGGAAGACCATAGAAGATGCCGCCTGGATGATGACTTCAATCGGATGGAAGATCCTCTTCTGCCCCGCTTGGATGAAGACTTTGACCGGATCATGGACCTCTTCAGCCCCCCACTTGGGCTTGGATCAGGACATCGGAGGAGCTCTTCAGGATGGATCGGTGAACCTGGATGGTGAAGACAAGGTAGGATGATCTTCAGGGGCTTAGTGTTAGGTTTATTTAAGGGGGGTTTGGGTTAGATTAGGGGTATGTGGGTGGTGGGTTGTAATGTTGGGGGGGGGGGTATTGTATTTATTCTTTTACAGGCAAAAGAGCTGAAATTCTTGGGGCATGCCCCGCAAAGGGCCCTGTTCAGGGCTGGTAAGGTAAAAGAGCTTGTAACTTTTTTTATTTAGAATAGGGTAGGGAATTTTTTATTTTGGGGGTCTTTGTTATTTTATTAGGTGGCTTAGAGTAGGTGTAATTAGTTTAAAATTATTGTAATATTTTTCTTATGTTTGTAAATATTTTTTTTTTTTTTGTAACAAAGTTCTTTTTTATTTTTTGTACTTTAGCTAGTTTATTTAATTGTATTTATTTGTAGGAATTGTGTTTAATTTATTTATTGATAGTGTAGTGTTAGGTTAATTGTAGGTAATTGTAGGTAGTTTATTTAATTATTTTATTGATAGGGTAGTGTTAGGTTTAATTATATCTTAGGTTAGGATTTATTTTACAGGTAAATTTGTTATTATTTTAACTAGGTAACTATTAAATAGTTCTTAACTATTTAATAGCTATTGTACCTGGTTAAAATAATTACAAAGTTGCCTGTAAAATAAATATTAATCCTAAAATATCTATAATATAATTATAATTTATATTGTAGCTATATTAGGATTTATTTTACAGGTAAGTATTTAGCTTTAAATAGGAATCATTTATTTAATAAGAGTTAATTTATTTCGTTAGATGTAAATTATATTTAAGTTAGGGGGGTGTTAGTGTTAGGGTTAGACTTAGCTTTAGGGGTTAATACATTTATTAGAATAGCGGTGAGCTCCGGTCGTCAGATTAGGGGTTAATAATTGAAGTTAGGTGTCGGCGATGTTAGGGAGGGCAGATTAGGGGTTAATAAGTGTAGGCAGGTGTCGGCGACGTTGTGGGGGGCAGATTAGGGGTTAATAAATATAACATAGGGGTCGGCGGTGTTAGGGGCAGCAGATTAGGGGTACATAGGGATAACGTAGGTTGCGGCGGTTTACGGAGCGGCAGATTAGGGTTTAAAAAAAAAATGCAGGGGTCAGCGATAGCGGGGGCGGCAGATTAGGGGTTAATAAGTGTAAGGTTAGGGTGTTTAGACTCGGGGTACATGTTAGAGTGTTAGGTGCAGACGTAGGAAGTGTTTCCCCATAGGAAACAATGGGGCTGCTTTAGGAGCTGAACGCTGCTTTTTTGCAGGTGTTAGGTTTTTTTTCAGCTCAAACAGTTCCATTGTTTCTTATGGGAGAATCGTGCACGAGCACGTTTTTGAGGCTGGCCGCGTCCGTAAGCAACTCTGGTATCGAGAGTTGCATTTGCGGTACAAATGCTCTACGCTCCTTTTTTGGAGCCTAACGGAGCATTTGTTTGAACTCTCGATACCAGAGTTAAATTTATGGTGCGGCCAGAAAAAAGCCCGCGGAGCGTTAACAGCCCTTTTACCGCCAAACTCCAAATCTAGGCCTTAGTGTTTCCCCATAGGAAACAATGGGGCTGCGGTGTTAGGTTTTTTTAAGCCAAAACTCCCATTGTTTCCTATGGGGAAATGCCGAATTTTACCGAGCTAATTCGGATTTATTCGGAGATACGGCAGCTATTTCGGATTCATTCGGTAGATTCGGAAGTATTTTAATTCGGAAATCCGAATCGATCCGAATCTCCGAATTTACCAAATTTACCGAATTTCCGAATTAATCCGAAACGAACCGCACATGTCTAATAGTGATGTCGCGAACAGTTCGCCGGCGAATAGTTCCCGGCGAACATAGCTTGTTCGCGTTCGCCGCGGCGGGCGAACATATGCGATGTTCGATCCACCCCCTATTTGTCATCATTGAGTAAACTTTGACCCTGTATCTCACAGTCTGCAGACACATTTCAGCCAATCAGCAGCAGACACTCCCTCCCAGACCCTCCCGGCTCCTGGGCAGCAGCCATTTTAGATTCATTCTGATCCTGCATTCTTAGTGAGAGGAGGGATAGTGTAGCTGCTGCTGATTTTATAGGGAAATTGATAGCTAGGCTAGTGTATTCAGTGTCCACTACAGTCCTGAAGGACTCATCTGATCTCTGCTGTAAGGACAGCTAGACAATCTTTTCTTTTTTTTTTTTTGCCTGTGTAATTTTGACTGTGAAACATCAGTCTGCTAGTGTAATCTAATTGCAGTTGCCTGCCGGCAGTGCCACCACTCATATCTGTTGTAACAGTAGTGTAAATTTTGTAAAAAAAAACTTTTTTGACTGTGAAACATCAGTCTGCTAGTGTAATCTAATAGCAGTTGCCTGCCTGCCTGCCAGCGTGTGTGCAAGGCCCACTTGCCAACTAGTGCCACCACTCATATCTGTTGTAACAGTATTGTAAATTTTTAAAAAAAAAAACTTTTTTGACTGTGAAACATCAGTCTGCTAGTGTAATCTAATTGCAGTTGCCTGCCTGCCAGTGTGTGTGCCAGGCACACTTGCTAAGTGCCACGACTCATATCTGTTGTAACAGTAGTGTAAATTTAAAAAAAAAAAAACTTTTTTTACTGTGAAACATCAGTCTGCTAGTGTAATCTAATTGCAGTTGCCTGCCTGCCAGTGTGTGTGCCAGGCCCACTTGCCAACTAGTGCCACCACTGATATCTGTTGTAACAGTAGTGTACATTTAAGAAAAAAAAACTTTTTTGACTGTGAAACATCAGTCTGCTAGTGTAATCTAATTGCATTTGCCTGCCTGCCAGCGTGTGTGCCAGGCCCACTTGCCAACTAGTGCCACCACTCATATCTGTTGTAACAGTAGTGTAAATTTTGTAAAAAAAAAACTTTTTTGACTGTGAAACATCAGTCTGCTAGTGTAATCTAATAGCAGTTGCCTGCCTGCCAGCGTGTGTGCCAGGCCCACTTGCCAACTAGTGCCACCACTCATATCTGTTGTAACAGTAGTGTAAATTTTGTAAAAAAAAATTTTTTTGACTGTGAAACATCAGTCTGCTAGTGTAATCTAATTGCAGTTGCCTGCCTGCCAGTGTGTGTGCCAGGCACACTTGCTAAGTGCCGCGACTCATATCTGTTGTAACAGTAGTGTAAATTTAAAAAAAAAAAACTTTTTTGACTGTGAAACATCAGTCTGCTAGTGTAATCTAATTGCAGTTGCCTGCCTGCCAGCGTGTGTGCCAGGCCCACTTGCCAACTAGTGCCACCACTCATATCTGTTGTAACAGTAGTGTAAATTTAAAAAAACAAAACTTTTTTGACTGTGAAACATCAGTCTGCTAGTGTAATCTAATAGCAGTTGCCTGCCTGCCAGCGTGTGTGCCAGGCCCACTTGCCAACTAGTGCCACCACTCATATCTGTTGTAACAGTAGTGTAAATTTTGTAAAAAAAAACTTTTTTGACTGTGAAACATCAGTCTGCTAGTGTAATCTAATAGCAGTTGCCTGCCTGCCAGTGTGTGTGCCAGGCACACTTGCTAAGTGCCACCACTCTAATCTGTTGTAACAGTAGTGTAAATTTAAAAAATAAAAACTTTTTTTAACTGTGAAACATCAGTCTGCTAGTGTAATCTAATTGCAGTTGCCTGCCTGCCAGCGTGTGTGCCAGGCCCACTTGCCAACTAGTGCCACCACTCATATCTGTTGTAACAGTAGTGTAAATATTAAAAAAAAAAACTTTTTTGACTGTGAAACATCAGTCTGCTAGTGTAATCTAATTGCAGTTGCCTGCCTGCCAGCGTGTGTGCCAGGCCCACTTGCCAACTAGTGCCACCACTCATATCTGTTGTAACAGTAGTGTACATTTAAAAAAAAAAACTTTTTTGACTGTGAAACATCAGTCTTCTAGTGTATTCTAATTGCAGTTGCCTGCCTGCCAGCGTGTGTGCCAGGCCCACTTGCCAACTAGTGCCACCACTCATATCTGTTGTAACAGTAGTGTAAATTTAAAAAAAAAAAACTTTTTTGACTGTGAAACATCAGTCTGCTAGTGTAATCTAATTGCAGTTGCCTGCCTGCCAGCGTGTGTGCCAGGCCCACTTGCCAACTAGTGCCACCACTCATATCTGTTGTAACAATAGTGTAAATTTAAAAAAAAAAAACTTTTTTGACTGTGAAACATCAGTCTGCTAGTGTAATCTAATAGCAGTTGCCTGCCTGCCAGCGTGTGTGCCAGGCCCACTTGCACACTAGTGCCACCACTCATATCTGTTGTAACAGTAGTGTAAATTTTGTAAAAAAATAACTTTTTTGACTGTAAAACATCAGTCTGCTAGTGTAATCTAATAGCAGTTGCCTGCCTGCCAGCATGTGTGCCAGACCCACTTGCCAACTAGTGCCACCACTCATATCTGTTGTAACAGTAGTGTAATTTTTTTTTAAAAAAACTTTTTTGACTGTGAAACATCAGTCTGCTAGTGTAATCTAATAGCAGTTGCCTGCCTGCCAGTGTGTGTGCCAGGCACACTTGCTAAGTGCCACCACTCATATCTGTTGTAACAGTAGTGTAAATTTAAAAAAAAAAACTTTTTTGACTGTGAAACATCAGTCTGCTAGTGTAATCTAATTGCAGTTGCCTGCCTGCCAGCGTGTGTGCCAGGCCAACTTGCCAACTAGTGCCACCACTCATATCTGTTGTAACAGTAGTGTAAATATTAAAAAAAAAACTTTTTTGACTGTGAAACATCAGTCTGCTAGAGTAATCTAATTGCAGTTGCCTGCCTGCCAGCGTGTGTGCCAGGCCAACTTGCCAACTAGTGCCACCACTCATATCTGTTGTAACAGTAGTGTAAATATTAAAAAAAAAAACTTTTTTGACTGTGAAACATCAGTCTGCTAGTGTAATCTAATTGCAGTTGCCTGCCTGCCAGCGTGTGTGCCAGGCCCACTTGCCAACTAGTGCCACCACTCATATCTGTTGTAACAGTAGTGTAAATTTAAAAAAACAAAACTTTTTTGACTGTGAAACATCAGTCTGCTAGTGTAATCTAATAGCAGTTGCCTGCCTGCCAGCGTGTGTGCCAGGCCCACTTGCCAACTAGTGCCACCACTCATATCTGTTGTAACAGTAGTGTAAATTTTGTAAAAAAAAACTTTTTTGACTGTGAAACATCAGTCTGCTAGTGTAATCTAATAGCAGTTGCCTGCCTGCCAGTGTGTGTGCCAGGCACACTTGCTAAGTGCCACCACTCATATCTGTTGTAACAGTAGTGTAAATTTAAAAAATAAAAACTTTTTTTAACTGTGAAACATCAGTCTGCTAGTGTAATCTAATTGCAGTTGCCTGCCTGCCAGCGTGTGTGCCAGGCCCACTTGCCAACTAGTGCCACCACTCATATCTGTTGTAACAGTAGTGTAAATATTAAAAAAAAAAAACTTTTTTGACTGTGAAACATCAGTCTGCTAGTGTAATCTAATTGCAGTTGCCTGCCTGCCAGCGTGTGTGCCAGGCCCACTTGCCAACTAGTGCCACCACTCATATCTGTTGTAACAGTAGTGTAAATTTAAAAAAAAAAACTTTTTTGACTGTGAAACATCAGTCTTCTAGTGTATTCTAATTGCAGTTGCCTGCCTGCCAGCGTGTGTGCCAGGCCCACTTGCCAACTAGTGCCACCACTCATATCTGTTGTAACAGTAGTGTAAATTTAAAAAAAAAAAACTTTTTTGACTGTGAAACATCAGTCTGCTAGTGTAATCTAATTGCAGTTGCCTGCCTGCCAGCGTGTGTGCCAGGCCCACTTGCCAACTAGTGCCACCACTCATATCTGTTGTAACAGTAGTGTAAATTTAAAAAAAAAAAACCTTTTTGACTGTGAAACATCAGTCTGCTAGTGTAATCTAGTTGCAGTTGCCTGCCTGCCAGCATGTGTGCCAGGCCCACTTGCCAACTAGTGCCACCACTCATATCTGTTGTAACAGTAGTGTAAATTTAAAAAAAAAAAAACTTTTTTGACTGTGAAACATTAGTCTGCTAGTGTAATCTAATAGCAGTTGCCTGCCTGCCAGCGTGTGTGCCAGGCCCACTTGCCAACTAGTGCCACCACTCATATCTGTTGTAACAGTAGTGTAAATTTTGTAAAAAAAAACTTTTTTGACTGTGAAACATCAGTCTTCTAGTGTAATCTAATAGCAGTTGCCTGCCAGCGTGTGTGCCAGGCCCACTTGCCAACTAGTGCCACCACTCATATCTGTTGTAACAGTAGTGTAAATTTGTAAAAAAAAACTTTTTTGACTGTGAAACATCAGTCTGCTAGTGTAATCTAATTGCAGTTGCCTGCCTGCCAGCGTGTGTGCCAGGCCCACTTGCCAACTAGTGCCACCACTCATATCTGTTGTAACAGTAGTGTAAATTTAAAAAAAAAACTTTTTTGACTGTGAAACATCAGTCTGTTAGTGTAATCTAATAGCAGTTGCCTGCCTGCCAGCGTGTGTGCCAGGCCCACTTGCACACTAGTGCCACCACTCATATCTGTTGTAACAGTAGTGTAAATTTTGTAAAAAAACAACTTTTTTGACTGTAAAACATCAGTCTGCTAGTGTAATCTAATAGCAGTTGCCTGCCTGCCAGCATGTGTGCCAGACCCACTTGCCAACTAGTGCCACCACTCATATCTGTTGTAACAGTAGTGTAATTTTTTTTTTAAAAAACTTTTTTGACTGTGAAACATCAGTCTGCTAGTGTAATCTAATAGCAGTTGCCTGCCTGCCAGTGTGTGTGCCAGGCACACTTGCTAAGTGCCACCACTCATATCTGTTGTAACAGTAGTGTAAATTTAAAAAAAAAAACTTTTTTGACTGTGAAACATCAGTCTGCTAGTGTAATCTAATTGCAGTTGCCTGCCTGCCAGCGTGTGTGCCAGGCCAACTTGCCAACTAGTGCCACCACTCATATCTGTTGTAACAGTAGTGTAAATATAAAAAAAAAAAACTTTTTTGACTGTGAAACATCAGTCTGCTAGAGTAATCTAATTGCAGTTGCCTGCCTGCCAGCGTGTGTGCCAGGCCAACTTGCCAACTAGTGCCACCACTCATATCTGTTGTAACAGTAGTGTAAATATTAAAAAAAAAAACTTTTTTGACTGTGAAACATCAGTCTGCTAGTGTAATCTAATTGCAGTTGCCTGCCTGCCAGCGTGTGTGCCAGGCCCACTTGCCAACTAGTGCCACCACTCATATCTGTTGTAACAGTAGTGTAAATTTAAAAAAACAAAACTTTTTTGACTGTGAAACATCAGTCTGCTAGTGTAATCTAATAGCAGTTGCCTGCCTGCCAGCGTGTGTGCCAGGCCCACTTGCCAACTAGTTCCACCACTCATATCTGTTGTAACAGTAGTGTAAATTTTGTAAAAAAAAACTTTTTTGACTGTGAAACATCAGTCTGCTAGTGTAATCTAATAGCAGTTGCCTGCCTGCCAGTGTGTGTGCCAGGCACACTTGCTAAGTGCCACCACTCATATCTGTTGTAACAGTAGTGTAAATTTAAAAAATAAAAACTTTTTTTAACTGTGAAACATCAGTCTGCTAGTGTAATCTAATTGCAGTTGCCTGCCTGCCAGCGTGTGTGCCAGGCCCACTTGCCAACTAGTGCCACCACTCATATCTGTTGTAACAGTAGTGTAAATATTAAAAAAAAAACTTTTTTGACTGTGAAACATCAGTCTGCTAGTGTAATCTAATTGCAGTTGCCTGCCTGCCAGCGTGTGTGCCAGGCCCACTTGCCAACTAGTGCCACCACTCATATCTGTTGTAACAGTAGTGTAAATTTAAAAAAAAAAACTTTTTTGACTGTGAAACATCAGTCTTCTACTGTATTCTAATTGCAGTTGCCTGCCTGCCAGCGTGTGTGCCAGGCCCACTTGCCAACTAGTGCCACCACTCATATCTGTTGTAACAGTAGTGTAAATTTAAAAAAAAAAAAACTTTTTTGACTGTGAAACATCAGTCTGCTAGTGTAATCTAATTGCAGTTGCCTGCCTGCCAGCGTGTGTGCCAGGCCCACTTGCCAACTAGTGCCACCACTCATATCTGTTGTAACAGTAGTGTAAATTTAAAAAAAAAAAAACCTTTTTGACTGTGAAACATCAGTCTGCTAGTGTAATCTAGTTGCAGTTGCCTGCCTGCCAGCATGTGTGCCAGGCCCACTTGCCAACTAGTGCCACCACTCATATCTGTTGTAACAGTAGTGTAAATTTAAAAAAAAAAAAACTTTTTTGACTGTGAAACATTAGTCTGCTAGTGTAATCTAATAGCAGTTGCCTGCCTGCCAGCGTGTGTGCCAGGCCCACTTGCCAACTAGTGCCACCACTCATATCTGTTGTAACAGTAGTGTAAATTTTGTAAAAAAAAACTTTTTTGACTGTGAAACATCAGTCTTCTAGTGTAATCTAATAGCAGTTGCCTGCCTGCCTGCCAGCGTGTGTGCCAGGCCCACTTGCCAACTAGTGCCACCACTCATATCTGTTGTAACAGTAGTGTAAATTTTGTAAAAAAAAACTTTTTTGACTGTGAAACATCAGTCTGCTAGTGTAATCTAATTGCAGTTGCCTGCCTGCCAGCGTGTGTGCCAGGCCCACTTGCCAACTAGTGCCACCACTCATATCTGTTGTAACAGTAGTGTAAATTTAAAAAAAAAACTTTTTTGACTGTGAAACATCAGTCTTCTAGTGTAATCTAATTGCAGTTGACTGCCTGCCAGCGTGTGTGCCAGGCCCACTTGCCAACTAGTGCCACCACTCATATCTGTTGTAACAGTAGTGTAATTTTTTTTAAAAAAAAACTTTTTTGACTGTGAAACATCAGTCTGCTAGTGTAATCTAATTGCAGTTGCCTGCCTGCCAGCATGTGTGCCAGGCCCACTTGCCAACTAGTGCCACCACTCATATCTGTTGTAACAGTAGTGTAAATTTAAAAAAAAAAAAAATTTTTTTGACTGTGAAACATCAGTCTGCTAGTGTAATCTAATTGCAGTTGCCTGCCTGCCAGCGTGTGTGCCAGGCCCACTTGCCAACTAGTGCCACCACTCATATCTGTTGTAACAGTAGTGTAAATTTAAAAAAAAAAACTTTTTTGACTGTGAAACATCAGTCTGCTAGTGTAATCTAATTGCAGTTGCCTGCCTGCCAGCGTATGTGCCAGGCCCACTTGCCAACTAGTGCCACCACTCATATCTGTTGTAACAGTAGTGTAATTTTTTTTAAAAAAAAACTTTTTTGACTGTGAAACATCAGTCTGCTAGTGTAATCTAATTGTAGTTGCCTGCCTGCCAGCGTGTGTGCCAGGCCAACTTGCTAAGTGCCACCACTCATATCTGTTGTAACAGTAGTGTAAATTTTGAAAAAAAAAACTTTTTTGACTGTGAAACATCAGTCTTCTAGTGTAATCTAATTGTAGTTGCCTGCCTGCCAGCGTGTGTGCCAGGCCCACTTGCCAACTAGTGCCACCACTCATATCTGTTGTAACAGTAGTGTAATTTTTTTAAAAAAAAACTTTTTTGACTGTGAAACATCAGTCTCCTAGTGTAATCTAATTGTAGTTGCCTGCCTGCCAGCATGTGTGCCAGGCCCACTTGCCAACTAGTGCCACCACTCATATCTTTTGTAACAGTAGTGTAAATTTAAAAAAAACAAAACTTTTTTGACTGTGAAACATCAGTCTGCTAGTGTAATCTAATTGCAGTTGCCTGCCTGCCAGCGTGTGTGCCAGGCCCACTTGCCAACTAGTGCCACCACTCATATCTGTTGTAACAGTAGTGTAAATTTAAAAAAAAAAACTTTTTTGACTGTGAAACATCAGTCTTCTACTGTATTCTAATTGCAGTTGCCTGCCTGCCAGCGTGTGTGCCAGGCCCACTTGCCAACTAGTGCCACCACTCATATCTGTTGTAACAGTAGTGTAAATTTAAAAAAAAAAAAACTTTTTTGACTGTGAAACATCAGTCTGCTAGTGTAATCTAATTGCAGTTGCCTGCCTGCCAGCGTGTGTGCCAGGCCCACTTGCCAACTAGTGCCACCACTCATATCTGTTGTAACAGTAGTGTAAATTTAAAAAAAAAAAAACCTTTTTGACTGTGAAACATCAGTCTGCTAGTGTAATCTAGTTGCAGTTGCCTGCCTGCCAGCATGTGTGCCAGGCCCACTTGCCAACTAGTGCCACCACTCATATCTGTTGTAACAGTAGTGTAAATTTAAAAAAAAAAAAACTTTTTAGACTGTGAAACATTAGTCTGCTAGTGTAATCTAATAGCAGTTGCCTGCCTGCCAGCGTGTGTGCCAGGCCCACTTGCCAACTAGTGCCACCACTCATATCTGTTGTAACAGTAGTGTAAATTTTTTAAAAAAAAACTTTTTTGACTGTGAAACATCAGTCTTCTAGTGTAATCTAATAGCAGTTGCCTGCCTGCCTGCCAGCGTGTGTGCCAGGCCCACTTGCCAACTAGTGCCACCACTCATATCTGTTGTAACAGTAGTGTAAATTTTGTAAAAAAAAACTTTTTTGACTGTGAAACATCAGTCTGCTAGTGTAATCTAATTGCAGTTGCCTGCCTGCCAGCGTGTGTGCCAGGCCCACTTGCCAACTAGTGCCACCACTCATATCTGTTGTAACAGTAGTGTAAATTTAAAAAAAAAACTTTTTTGACTGTGAAACATCAGTCTTCTAGTGTAATCTAATTGCAGTTGACTGCCTGCCAGCGTGTGTGCCAGGCCCACTTGCCAACTAGTGCCACCACTCATATCTGTTGTAACAGTAGTGTAATTTTTTTTAAAAAAAAACTTTTTTGACTGTGAAACATCAGTCTGCTAGTGTAATCTAATTGCAGTTGCCTGCCTGCCAGCATGTGTGCCAGGCCCACTTGCCAACTAGTGCCACCACTCATATCTGTTGTAACAGTAGTGTAAATTTAAAAAAAAAAAAAACTTTTTTGACTGTGAAACATCAGTCTGCTAGTGTAATCTAATTGCAGTTGCCTGCCTGCCAGCGTGTGTGCCAGGCCCACTTGCCAACTAGTGCCACCACTCATATCTGTTGTAACAGTAGTGTAAATTTAAAAAAAAAAACTTTTTTGACTGTGAAACATCAGTCTGCTAGTGTAATCTAATTGCAGTTGCCTGCCTGCCAGCGTATGTGCCAGGCCCACTTGCCAACTAGTGCCACCACTCATATCTGTTGTAACAGTAGTGTAATTTTTTTTAAAAAAAAACTTTTTTGACTGTGAAACATCAGTCTGCTAGTGTAATCTAATTGTAGTTGCCTGCCTGCCAGCGTGTGTGCCAGGCCAACTTGCTAAGTGCCACCACTCATATCTGTTGTAACAGTAGTGTAAATTTTGAAAAAAAAAACTTTTTTGACTGTGAAACATCAGTCTTCTAGTGTAATCTAATTGTAGTTGCCTGCCTGCCAGCGTGTGTGCCAGGCCCACTTGCCAACTAGTGCCACCACTCATATCTGTTGTAACAGTAGTGTAATTTTTTTAAAAAAAAACTTTTTTGACTGTGAAACATCAGTCTCCTAGTGTAATCTAATTGTAGTTGCCTGCCTGCCAGCATGTGTGCCAGGCCCACTTGCCAACTAGTGCCACCACTCATATCTTTTGTAACAGTAGTGTAAATTTAAAAAAAACAAAACTTTTTTGACTGTGAAACATCAGTCTGCTAGTGTAATCTAATTGCAGTTGCCTGCCTGCCAGCGTGTGTGCCAGGCCCACTTGCCAACTAGTGCCACCACTCATATCTGTTGTAACAGTAGTGTAAATTTAAAAAAAAAAAACTTTTTTGACTGTGAAACATCAGTCTGCTACTGTAATCTAATTGCAGTTGCCTGCCTGCCAGCGTATGTGCCAGGCCCACTTGCCAACTAGTGCCACCACTCATATCTGTTGTAACAGTAGTGTAAATTTTGTAAAAAAAACTTTTTTGACTGTGAAACATCAGTCTGCTAATGTAATCTAATAGCAGTTGCCTGCCTGCCAGCGTGTGTGCCAGGCCCACTTGCACACTAGTGCCACCACTCATATCTGTTGTAACAATAGTGTAAATTTAAAAAAAAAAAACTTTTTTGACTGTGAAACATCAGTCTGCTAGTGTAATCTAATAGCAGTTGCCTGCCTGCCAGCGTGTGTGCCAGGCCCACTTGCACACTAGTGCCACCACTCATATCTGTTGTAACAGTAGTGTAAATTTTGTAAAAAAACAACTTTTTTGACTGTAAAACATCAGTCTGCTAGTGTAATCTAATAGCAGTTGCCTGCCTGCCAGCATGTGTGCCAGACCCACTTGCCAACTAGTGCCACCACTCATATCTGTTGTAACAGTAGTGTAATTTTTTTTTTAAAAAACTTTTTTGACTGTGAAACATCAGTCTGCTAGTGTAATCTAATAGCAGTTACCTGCCTGCCAGTGTGTGTGCCAGGCACACTTGCTAAGTGCCACCACTCATATCTGTTGTAACAGTAGTGTAAATTTAAAAAAAAAAACTTTTTTGACTGTGAAACATCAGTCTGCTAGTGTAATCTAATTGCAGTTGCCTGCCTGCCAGCGTGTGTGCCAGGCCAACTTGCCAACTAGTGCCACCACTCATATCTGTTGTAACAGTAGTGTAAATATTAAAAAAAAAAAACTTTTTTGACTGTGAAACATCAGTCTGCTAGTGTAATCTAATTGCAGTTGCCTGCCTGCCAGCATGTGTGCCAGGCCCACTTGCCAACTAGTGCCACCACTCATATCTGTTGTAACAGTAGTGTAAATTTAAAAAAAAAAAACCTTTTTGACTGTGAAACATCAGTCTGCTAGTGTAATCTAGTTGCAGTTGCCTGCCTGCCAGCGTGTGTGCCAGGCCAACTTGCCAACTAGTGCCACCACTCATATCTGTTGTAACAAAAGTGTAAATATTAAAAAAAAAAAACTTTTTTGACTGTGAAACATCAGTCTGCTAGTGTAATCTAATTGCAGTTGCCTGCCTGCCAGCGTGTGTGCCAGGCCCACTTGCCAACTAGTGCCACCACTCATATCTGTTGTAACAGTAGTGTAAATTTAAAAAAAAAAAACCTTTTTGACTGTGAAACATCAGTCTGCTAGTGTAATCTAGTTGCAGTTGCCTGCCTGCCAGCATGTGTGCCAGGCCCACTTGCCAACTAGTGCCACCACTCATATCTGTTGTAACAGTAGTGTAAATTTAAAAAAAACAAACTTTTTTGACTGTGAAACATCAGTCTGCTAGTGTAATCTAATAGCAGTTGCCTGCCTGCCAGCGTGTGTGCCAGGCCCACTTGCCAACTAGTGCCACCACTCATATCTGTTGTAACAGTAGTGTAAATTTTGTAAAAAAAAACTTTTTTGACTGTGAAACATCAGTCTTCTAGTGTAATCTAATAGCAGTTGCCTGCCTGCCAGCGTGTGTGCCAGGCCCACTTGCCAACTAGTGCCACCACTCATATCTGTTGTAACAGTAGTGTAAATTTTGTAAAAAAAAACTTTTTTGACTGTGAAACATCAGTCTGCTAGTGTAATCTAATTGCAGTTGCCTGCCTGCCTGCCTGCCTGCCAGCGTGTGTGCCAGGCCCACTTGCCAACTAGTGCCACCACTCATATCTGTTGTAACAGTAGTGTAAATTTAAAAAAAAAACTTTTTTGACTGTGAAACATCAGTCTTCTAGTGTAATCTAATTGCAGTTGACTGCCTGCCAGCGTGTGTGCCAGGCCCACTTGCCAACTAGTGCCACCACTCATATCTGTTGTAACAGTAGTGTAATTTTTTTTTTAAAAAAACTTTTTTGACTGTGAAACATCAGTCTGCTAGTGTAATCTAATTGCAGTTGCCTGCCTGCCAGCATGTGTGCCAGGCCCACTTGCCAACTAGTGCCACCACTCATATCTGTTGTAACAGTAGTGTAAATTTAAAAAAAAAAAACTTTTTTGACTGTGAAACATCAGTCTGCTAGTGTAATCTAATTGCAGTTGCCTGCCTGCCAGCGTGTGTGCCAGGCCCACTTGCCAACTAGTGCCACCACTCATATCTGTTGTAACAGTAGTGTAAATTTTAAAAAAAAAACTTTTTTGACTGTGAAACATCAGTCTGCTAGTGTAATCTAATTGCAGTTGCCTGCCTGCCAGCGTATGTGCCAGGCCCACTTGCCAACTAGTGCCACCACTCATATCTGTTGTAACAGTAGTGTAAATTTTGTAAAAAAAACTTTTTTGACTGTGAAACATCAGTCTGCTAATGTAATCTAATTGCAGTTGCCTGCCTGCCATCGTGTGTGCCAGGCCCACTTGCCAACTAGTGCCACCACTCATATCTGTTGTAACAGTAGTGTAATTTTTTTTTAAAAAAAACTTTTTTGACTGTGAAACATCAGTCTGCTAGTGTAATCTAATTGTAGTTGCCTGCCTGCCAGCGTGTGTGCCAGGCCAACTTGCTAAGTGCCACCACTCATATCTGTTGTAACAGTAGTGTAAATTTTGAAAAAAAAAACTTTTTTGACTGTGAAACATCAGTCTTCTAGTGTAATCTAATTGTAGTTGCCTGCCTGCCAGCGTGTGTGCCAGGCCCACTTGCCAACTAGTGCCACCACTCATATCTGTTGTAACAGTAGTGTAATTTTTTTAAAAAAAAAACTTTTTTGACTGTGAAACATCAGTCTGCTAGTGTAATCTAATTGCAGTTGCCTGCCTGCCAGCATGTGTGCCAGGCCCACTTGCCAACTAGTGCCACCACTCATATCTTTTGTAACAGTAGTGTAAATTTAAAAAAAAAAAAACTTTTTTGACTGTGAAACATCAGTCTGCTAGTGTAATCTAATTGCAGTTGCCTGCTTGCCAGCGTGTGTGCCAGGCCCACTTGCCAACTAGTGCCACCACTCATATCTGTTGTAACAGTAGTGTAAATTTAAAAAAAAAAAAACTTTTTTGACTGTGAAACATCAGTCTGCTAGTGTAATCTAATTGCAGTTGCCTGCCTGCCAGCGTGTGTGCCAGGCCCACTTGCCAACTAGTGCCACCACTCATATCTGTTGTAACAGTAGTGTAAATTTAGAAAAAAAAACTTTTTTGACTGTGAAACATCAGTCTGCTAGTGTAATCTAATTGCAGTTGCCTGCCTGCCAGCGTATGTGCCAGGCCCACTTGCCAACTAGTGCCACCACTCATATCTGTTGTAACAGTAGTGTAATTTTTAAAAAAAAAAAACTTTTTTGACTGTGAAACATCAGTCTGCTAGTGTAATCTAATTGTAGTTGCCTGCCTGCCAGCGTGTGTGCCAGGCCAACTTGCTAAGTGCCACCACTCATATCTGTTGTAACAGTAGTGTAAATTTTGAAAAAAAAAACTTTTTTGACTGTGAAACATCAGTCTTCTAGTGTAATCTAATTGTAGTTGCCTGCCTGCCAGCGTGTGTGCCAGGCCCACTTGCCAACTAGTGCCACCACTCATATCTGTTGTAACAGTAGTGTAATTTTTTAAAAAAAAAAACTTTTTTGACTGTGAAACATCAGTCTCCTAGTGTAATCTAATTGCAGTTGCCTGCCTGCCAGCATGTGTGCCAGGCCCACTTGCCAACTAGTGCCACCACTCATATCTTTTGTAACAGTAGTGTAAATTTAAAAAAAAAAAAACTTTTTTGACTGTGAAACATCAGTCTGCTAGTGTAATCTAATTGCAGTTGCCTGCCTGCCAGCGTGTGTGCCAGGCCCACTTGCCAACTAGTGCCACCACTCATATCTGTTGTAACAGTAGTGTAAATTTTAAAAAAAAAAACTTTTTTGACTGTGAAACATCAGTCTGCTACTGTAATCTAATTGCAGTTGCCTGCCTGCCAGCGTATGTGCCAGGCCCACTTGCCAACTAGTGCCACCACTCATATCTGTTGTAACAGTAGTGTAAATTTTGTAAAAAAAACTTTTTTGACTGTGAAACATCAGTCTGCTAATGTAATCTAATAGCAGTTGCCTGCCTGCCAGCGTGTGTGCCAGGCCCACTTGCACACTAGTGCCACCACTCATATCTGTTGTAACAATAGTGTAAATTTAAAAAAAAAAAACTTTTTTGACTGTGAAACATCAGTCTGCTAGTGTAATCTAATAGCAGTTGCCTGCCTGCCAGCGTGTGTGCCAGGCCCACTTGCACACTAGTGCCACCACTCATATCTGTTGTAACAGTAGTGTAAATTTTGTAAAAAAACAACTTTTTTGACTGTAAAACATCAGTCTGCTAGTGTAATCTAATAGCAGTTGCCTGCCTGCCAGCATGTGTGCCAGACCCACTTGCCAACTAGTGCCACCACTCATATCTGTTGTAACAGTAGTGTAATTTTTTTTTTAAAAAAACTTTTTTGACTGTGAAACATCAGTCTGCTAGTGTAATCTAATAGCAGTTACCTGCCTGCCAGTGTGTGTGCCAGGCACACTTGCTAAGTGCCACCACTCATATCTGTTGTAACAGTAGTGTAAATTTAAAAAAAAAAACTTTTTTGACTGTGAAACATCAGTCTGCTAGTGTAATCTAATTGCAGTTGCCTGCCTGCCAGCGTGTGTGCCAGGCCCACTTGCCAACTAGTGCCACCACTCATATCTGTTGTAACAGTAGTGTAAATTTAAAAAAAAAAAACTTTTTTGACTGTGAAACATCAGTCTGCTAGTGTAATCTAGTTGCAGTTGCCTGCCTGCCAGCGTGTGTGCCAGGCCAACTTGCCAACTAGTGCCACCACTCATATCTGTTGTAACAAAAGTGTAAATATTAAAAAAAAAAAACTTTTTTGACTGTGAAACATCAGTCTGCTAGTGTAATCTAATTGCAGTTGCCTGCCTGCCAGCGTGTGTGCCAGGCCCACTTGCCAACTAGTGCCACCACTCATATCTGTTGTAACAGTAGTGTAAATTTAAAAAAAAAAAACATTTTTGACTGTGAAACATCAGTCTGCTAGTGTAATCTAGTTGCAGTTGCCTGCCTGCCAGCATGTGTGCCAGGCCCACTTGCCAACTAGTGCCACCACTCATATCTGTTGTAACAGTAGTGTAAATTTAAAAAAAACAAACTTTTTTGACTGTGAAACATCAGTCTGCTAGTGTAATCTAATCGCAGTTGCCTGCCTGCCAGCGTGTGTGCCAGGCCCACTTGCCAACTAGTGCCACCACTCATATCTGTTGTAACAGTAGTGTAAATTTTGTAAAAAAAAACTTTTTTGACTGTGAAACATCAGTCTTCTAGTGTAATCTAATAGCAGTTGCCTGCCTGCCAGCGTGTGTGCCAGGCCCACTTGCCAACTAGTGCCACCACTCATATCTGTTGTAACAGTAGTGTAAATTTTGTAAAAAAAAACTTTTTTGACTGTGAAACATCAGTCTGCTAGTGTAATCTAATTGCAGTTGCCTGCCTGCCTGCCTGCCAGCGTGTGTGCCAGGCCCACTTGCCAACTAGTGCCACCACTCATATCTGTTGTAACAGTAGTGTAAATTTAAAAAAAAAACTTTTTTGACTGTGAAACATCAGTCTTCTAGTGTAATCTAATTGCAGTTGACTGCCTGCCAGCGTGTGTGCCAGGCCCACTTGCCAACTAGTGCCACCACTCATATCTGTTGTAACAGTAGTGTAATTTTTTTTTAAAAAAAACTTTTTTGACTGTGAAACATCAGTCTGCTAGTGTAATCTAATTGCAGTTGCCTGCCTGCCAGCATGTGTGCCAGGCCCACTTGCCAACTAGTGCCACCACTCATATCTGTTGTAACAGTAGTGTAAATTTAAAAAAAAAAACTTTTTTGACTGTGAAACATCAGTCTGCTAGTGTAATCTAATTGCAGTTGCCTGCCTGCCAGCGTGTGTGCCAGGCCCACTTGCCAACTAGTGCCACCACTCATATCTGTTGTAACAGTAGTGTAAATTTTAAAAAAAAAACTTTTTTGACTGTGAAACATCAGTCTGCTAGTGTAATCTAATTGCAGTTGCCTGCCTGCCAGCGTATGTGCCAGGCCCACTTGCCAACTAGTGCCACCACTCATATCTGTTGTAACAGTAGTGTAAATTTTGTAAAAAAAACTTTTTTGACTGTGAAACATCAGTCTGCTAATGTAATCTAATTGCAGTTGCCTGCCTGCCATCGTGTGTGCCAGGCCCACTTGCCAACTAGTGCCACCACTCATATCTGTTGTAACAGTAGTGTAATTTTTTTTAAAAAAAAACTTTTTTGACTGTGAAACATCAGTCTGCTAGTGTAATCTAATTGTAGTTGCCTGCCTGCCAGCGTGTGTGCCAGGCCAACTTGCTAAGTGCCACCACTCATATCTGTTGTAACAGTAGTGTAAATTTTGAAAAAAAAAACTTTTTTGACTGTGAAACATCAGTCTTCTAGTGTAATCTAATTGTAGTTGCCTGCCTGCCAGCGTGTGTGCCAGGCCCACTTGCCAACTAGTGCCACCACTCATATCTGTTGTAACAGGAGTGTAATTTTTTTTAAAAAAAACCTTTTTTGACTGTGAAACATCAGTCTGCTAGTGTAATCTAATTGCAGTTGCCTGCCTGCCAGCATGTGTGCCAGGCCCACTTGCCAACTAGTGCCACCACTCATATCTTTTGTAACAGTAGTGTAAATTTTAAAAAAAAAAAACTTTTTTGACTGTGAAACATCAGTCTGCTAGTGTAATCTAATTGCAGTTGCCTGCTTGCCAGCGTGTGTGCCAGGCCCACTTGCCAACTAGTGCCACCACTCATATCTGTTGTAACAGTAGTGTAAATTTAAAAAAAAAAAAACTTTTTTGACTGTGAAACATCAGTCTGCTAGTGTAATCTAATTGCAGTTGCCTGCCTGCCAGCGTGTGTGCCAGGCCCACTTGCCAACTAGTGCCACCACTCATATCTGTTGTAACAGTAGTGTAAATTTAGAAAAAAAAACTTTTTTGACTGTGAAACATCAGTCTGCTAGTGTAATCTAATTGCAGTTGCCTGCCTGCCAGCGTATGTGCCAGGCCCACTTGCCAACTAGTGCCACCACTCATATCTGTTGTAACAGTAGTGTAATTTTTTAAAAAAAAAAACTTTTTTGACTGTGAAACATCAGTCTGCTAGTGTAATCTAATTGTAGTTGCCTGCCTGCCAGCGTGTGTGCCAGGCCAACTTGCTAAGTGCCACCACTCATATCTGTTGTAACAGTAGTGTAAATTTTGAAAAAAAAAACTTTTTTGACTGTGAAACATCAGTCTTCTAGTGTAATCTAATTGTAGTTGCCTGCCTGCCAGCGTGTGTGCCAGGCCCACTTGCCAACTAGTGCCACCACTCATATCTGTTGTAACAGTAGTGTAATTTTTAAAAAAAAAAAACTTTTTTGACTGTGAAACATCAGTCTCCTAGTGTAATCTAATTGCAGTTGCCTGCCTGCCAGCATGTGTGCCAGGCCCACTTGCCAACTAGTGCCACCACTCATATCTTTTGTAACAGTAGTGTAAATTTAAAAAAAAAAAAAACTTTTTTGACTGTGAAACATCAGTCTGCTAGTGTAATCTAATTGCAGTTGCCTGCCTGCCAGCGTGTGTGCCAGGCCCACTTGCCAACTAGTGCCACCACTCATATCTGTTGTAACAGTAGTGTAAATTTTAAAAAAAAAAACTTTTTTGACTGTGAAACATCAGTCTGCTACTGTAATCTAATTGCAGTTGCCTGCCTGCCAGCGTATGTGCCAGGCCCACTTGCCAACTAGTGCCACCACTCATATCTGTTGTAACAGTAGTGTAAATTTTGTAAAAAAAACTTTTTTGACTGTGAAACATCAGTCTGCTAATGTAATCTAATAGCAGTTGCCTGCCTGCCAGCGTGTGTGCCAGGCCCACTTGCACACTAGTGCCACCACTCATATCTGTTGTAACAATAGTGTAAATTTAAAAAAAAAAAACTTTTTTGACTGTGAAACATCAGTCTGCTAGTGTAATCTAATAGCAGTTGCCTGCCTGCCAGCGTGTGTGCCAGGCCCACTTGCACACTAGTGCCACCACTCATATCTGTTGTAACAGTAGTGTAAATTTTGTAAAAAAACAACTTTTTTGACTGTAAAACATCAGTCTGCTAGTGTAATCTAATAGCAGTTGCCTGCCTGCCAGCATGTGTGCCAGACCCACTTGCCAACTAGTGCCACCACTCATATCTGTTGTAACAGTAGTGTAATTTTTTTTTTAAAAAACTTTTTTGACTGTGAAACATCAGTCTGCTAGTGTAATCTAATAGCAGTTACCTGCCTGCCAGTGTGTGTGCCAGGCACACTTGCTAAGTGCCACCACTCATATCTGTTGTAACAGTAGTGTAAATTTAAAAAAAAAAACTTTTTTGACTGTGAAACATCAGTCTGCTAGTGTAATCTAATTGCAGTTGCCTGCCTGCCAGCGTGTGTGCCAGGCCAACTTGCCAACTAGTGCCACCACTCATATCTGTTGTAACAGTAGTGTAAATATTAAAAAAAAAAAACTTTTTTGACTGTGAAACATCAGTCTGCTAGTGTAATCTAATTGCAGTTGCCTGCCTGCCAGCGTGTGTGCCAGGCCCACTTGCCAACTAGTGCCACCACTCATATCTGTTGTAACAGTAGTGTAAATTTAAAAAAAAAAAACCTTTTTGACTGTGAAACATCAGTCTGCTAGTGTAATCTAGTTGCAGTTGCCTGCCTGCCAGCGTGTGTGCCAGGCCAACTTGCCAACTAGTGCCACCACTCATATCTGTTGTAACAAAAGTGTAAATATTAAAAAAAAAAAACTTTTTTGACTGTGAAACATCAGTCTGCTAGTGTAATCTAATTGCAGTTGCCTGCCTGCCAGCGTGTGTGCCAGGCCCACTTGCCAACTAGTGCCACCACTCATATCTGTTGTAACAGTAGTGTAAATTTAAAAAAAAAAACCTTTTTGACTGTGAAACATCAGTCTGCTAGTGTAATCTAGTTGCAGTTGCCTGCCTGCCAGCATGTGTGCCAGGCCCACTTGCCAACTAGTGCCACCACTCATATCTGTTGTAACAGTAGTGTAAATTTAAAAAAAACAAACTTTTTTGACTGTGAAACATCAGTCTGCTAGTGTAATCTAATAGCAGTTGCCTGCCTGCCAGCGTGTGTGCCAGGCCCACTTGCCAACTAGTGCCACCACTCATATCTGTTGTAACAGTAGTGTAAATTTTGTAAAAAAAAACTTTTTTGACTGTGAAACATCAGTCTTCTAGTGTAATCTAATAGCAGTTGCCTGCCTGCCAGCGTGTGTGCCAGGCCCACTTGCCAACTAGTGCCACCACTCATATCTGTTGTAACAGTAGTGTAAATTTTGTAAAAAAAAACTTTTTTGACTGTGAAACATCAGTCTGCTAGTGTAATCTAATTGCAGTTGCCTGCCTGCCTGCCAGCGTGTGTGCCAGGCCCACTTGCCAACTAGTGCCACCACTCATATCTGTTGTAACAGTAGTGTAAATTTAAAAAAAAAACTTTTTTGACTGTGAAACATCAGTCTTCTAGTGTAATCTAATTGCAGTTGACTGCCTGCCAGCGTGTGTGCCAGGCCCACTTGCCAACTAGTGCCACCACTCATATCTGTTGTAACAGTAGTGTAATTTTTTTTAAAAAAAAACTTTTTTGACTGTGAAACATCAGTCTGCTAGTGTAATCTAATTGCAGTTGCCTGCCTGCCAGCATGTGTGCCAGGCCCACTTGCCAACTAGTGCCACCACTCATATCTGTTGTAACAGTAGTGTAAATTTAAAAAAAAAAAACTTTTTTGACTGTGAAACATCAGTCTGCTAGTGTAATCTAATTGCAGTTGCCTGCCTGCCAGCGTGTGTGCCAGGCCCACTTGCCAACTAGTGCCACCACTCATATCTGTTGTAACAGTAGTGTAAATTTAAAAAAAAAAACTTTTTTGACTGTGAAACATCAGTCTGCTAGTGTAATCTAATTGCAGTTGCCTGCCTGCCAGCGTATGTGCCAGGCCCACTTGCCAACTAGTGCCACCACTCATATCTGTTGTAACAGTAGTGTAAATTTTGTAAAAAAAACTTTTTTGACTGTGAAACATCAGTCTGCTAATGTAATCTAATTGCAGTTGCCTGCCTGCCATCGTGTGTGCCAGGCCCACTTGCCAACTAGTGCCACCACTCATATCTGTTGTAACAGTAGTGTAATTTTTTTTTAAAAAAAACTTTTTTGACTGTGAAACATCAGTCTGCTAGTGTAATCTAATTGTAGTTGCCTGCCTGCCAGCGTGTGTGCCAGGCCAACTTGCTAAGTGCCACCACTCATATCTGTTGTAACAGTAGTGTAAATTTTGAAAAAAAAAACTTTTTTGACTGTGAAACATCAGTCTTCTAGTGTAATCTAATTGTAGTTGCCTGCCTGCCAGCGTGTGTGCCAGGCCCACTTGCCAACTAGTGCCACCACTCATATCTGTTGTAACAGTAGTGTAATTTTTTTTTAAAAAAAACTTTTTTGACTGTGAAACATCAGTCTGCTAGTGTAATCTAATTGCAGTTGCCTGCCTGCCAGCATGTGTGCCAGGCCCACTTGCCAACTAGTGCCACCACTCATATCTTTTGTAACAGTAGTGTAAATTTAAAAAAAAAAAAACTTTTTTGACTGTGAAACATCAGTCTGCTAGTGTAATCTAATTGCAGTTGCCTGCTTGCCAGCGTGTGTGCCAGGCCCACTTGCCAACTAGTGCCACCACTCATATCTGTTGTAACAGTAGTGTAAATTTAAAAAAAAAAACTTTTTTGACTGTGAAACATCAGTCTGCTAGTGTAATCTAATTGCAGTTGCCTGCCTGCCAGCGTATGTGCCAGGCCCACTTGCCAACTAGTGCCACCACTCATATCTGTTGTAACAGTAGTGTACATTTTGTAAAAAAAACTTTTTTGACTGTGAAACATCAGTCTGCTAATGTAATCTAATTGCAGTTGCCTGCCTGCCAGCGTGTGTGCCAGGCCCACTTGCCAACTAGTGCCACCACTCATATCTGTTGTAACAGTAGTGTAAATTTAAAAAAACAAAACTTTTTTGACTGTGAAACATCAGTCTGCTAGTGTAATCTAATTGTAGTTGCCTGCCTGCCAGCGTGTGTGCCAGGCCAACTTGCTAAGTGCCACCACTCATATCTGTTGTAACAGTAGTGTAAATTTTGAAAAAAAAAAACTTTTTTGACTGTGAAACATCAGTCTGCTAGTGTAATCTAATTGTAGTTGCCTGCCTGCCAGCGTGTGTGCCAGGCCCACTTGCCAACTAGTGCCACCACTCATATCTGTTGTAACAGTAGTGTAATTTTTAAAAAAAAAAACTTTTTTGACTGTGAAACATCAGTCTGCTAGTGTAATCTAATTGTAGTTGCCTGCCTGCCAGCGTGTGTGCCAGGCCCACTTGCCAACTAGTGCCACCACTCATATCTGTTGTAACAGTAGTGTAATTTTAAAAAAAAAAAAACTTTTTTGACTGTGAAACATCAGTCTGCTAGTGTAATCTAATAGCAGTTGCCTGCCTGCCAGCGTGTGTGCCAGGCCCACTTGCCAACTAGTGCCACCACTCATATCTGTTGTAACAGTAGTGTAAATTTTGTAAAAAAAAACTTTTTTGACTGTGAAACATCAGTCTGCTAGTGTAATCTAATTGCAGTTGCCTGCCTGCCAGTGTCTGTGCCAGGCTCACAGTGTATACTGTGCCCACTTGCCCAGTGCCACCACTCATATCTTGTTTAATAGTAGTGTAAGTGTACATTTAAAAAAATAAAAACTTTTTGGACTGTGAAACATCAGTCTGCTTTTTTGTGTCAGGCTCACAGCGTATACTGTGCCCACTTGCCAAGTGCCACCACTCATATCTTGTTTAATAGTAGTGTAAGTATACATTTAAAAAAAAATGACAGGCAGAGGCAGGCCACCCCGCAGGTGCCGTCGTGGTCATGGTGCTGTGATTCCCTTTGGCCATAGAATAATGCCCAGTGTTCAGAGGCCACGTCCCATGAACTCAAAAAGTTCTGAGGAGGACATAGTTGACTTTTTAACACAGGACACCCAATCTTCTATAGCTTCCGCTCCAAACCTTGACGCACCATCCTCCTCCAGCTTATCTTCGGGCACCTCTCAAGTTACCACCACTCGCCCGCCTGCCGCCACCACCAACACTAGCACCACAGCCACTTTACTTGATGTGTCAGAGGAGTTTTTTACAAATCAGTTGGAAGAAATGAGTGATGCGCAACCATCATTGACAGAGGATGTAGATAACAGTGATATGTCTCAGTCAGGCAGCATTAAAGACATGGACGTACGGTGTGATGATGATGATGTCGTACCCGCTGCTGCTTCCTTTGTTGATTTGTCAGATACAAGTGAAGCGGTTGATGATGACGATGCGTCCGTGGATGTCACGTGGGTGCCCGCTAGAAGAGAAGAAGAACAGGGGGAAAGTTCAGATGGGGAGACAGAGAGGAGGAGGAGGAGACGAGTTGGAAGCAGGGGGAGGTCGTCGCATGGAGCTAGTGACACAGTCAGACAGCATGCATCGGCACCCGGGGTCAGCCAGACAGCACGCCAATCAACGCATGCTGTTGCCACCACCAGAATGCCGTCATCGCAGAGCTCAGCAGTGTGGCATTTTTTTTGTGTGTCTGCCTCTGACAACAGTGATGCCATTTGCAACCTGTGCCAAAAGAAACTGAGTCGTGGGAAGTGCAACATCCACCTAGGTACAACTGCTTTGCGAAGGCACATGATCACACATCACAAACGCCTATGGGATGAACACATGAGTAGAAGCAGCACACATCCTCCTCCTGGTCCAGCATCTTCAGCCACATCAACCACTGCTGTCCTCCTTGCCCCCTCTCAACCATCCGCCACTCCGTCTCTCTTCCGGAGCAGTTCCTGCTCATCTGCCCACAGTCAGGTGTCTGTCAAGGACATGTTTGAGCGTAAGAAGCCAATGTCACAAAGTCACCCCCTTGCCCGGCGTCTGACAGCTGGCTTGTCTGAACTCTTAGCCCGCCAGCTTTTACCATACAAGCTGGTGGAGTCTGAGGCATTCAAAAAATTTGTAGCTATTGGGACACCGCAGTGGAAGGTACCCGGCCAAAATTTATTTTCACAAAAGGCAATCCCCAACCTGTACTCAATTGTGCGAAAGGAAGTAATGGCATGTCTGGCACACAGAGTTGGGGCAAGGGTCCATATGACCACTGATAGCTGGTCTGCAAAGCCTGGTCAGGACAGGTATATCACCTACACTGCGCATTGGGTAAACCTGCTGACGGCTGCCAAGCATGGAATGCGTGGCTCTGCAAAGGAGGAGTTGGTGACACCACCACGACTTGCAGGCAGGCCTGCTGCCACCTCCTCTACTCCTCCTACTCCATCCTCTTCCATAACCTCCTCGGCTGAGTCCTCTTCTGCTGCTGCGTCTTGCTCCACATCAACGGCACCCCCCCAGCTCCGCAGGTACTATTCCACATCCCGGACACGGCAGTGTCACGCCGTCTTGGGGTTGACTTGCCTGAAAGCAGAGAGTCACTCCGGACCAGCACTCCTGTCCGCCCTGAACGCACAGGTGGATCAGTGGCTGACTCCACACCAACTGGAGATCAGCAAAGTGGTTTCTGACAACGGAAGTAATTTAGTGGCGGCATTGAAATTGGGCAAGTTGACACATGTGCCGTGCATAACACATGTGTGTAATCTGATTGTACAACGCTTTGTGCATAAGTACCCAGGCTTACAGGACGTCCTGAAGCAGGCCAGGAAGGTGTGTGGCCATTTCAGGCGTTCCTACACGGCCATGGCGCACTTTTCCGATATCCAGCGGCAAAACAACATGCCAGTGAGGCGCTTGATTTGCGACAGCCCGACATGTTGGAATTCAACACTCCTAATGTTCGACCGCCTGCTTCAACAAGAAAAAGCCATTAACGACTATTTGTATGACCGGGGTGCTAGGACAGCCTCTGGGGAGCTGGGAATTTTTTTGCCACGTTACTGGGTGCTCATGCGCAATGCCTGTAGGCTCATGCGTCCTTTTGAGGAGGTGACAAACCTATTCAGTCGCACCGAAGGCACCATCAGCGACATCATACCATTTGTTTTCTTCCTGGAGCGTGCCCTGCGAAGAGTGCTGGATCAAGCCGTAGATGAGCCTGAAGAGGAAGAGGAAGAGTTGTGGTCACCATCACCAGAAACAGCCTTATCAGCATCGCTTGCTGGACCTGCGGCAACGCTGGAAGAGGATTGTGAGGAAGAGGAGTCAGAGGAGGAATGTGGCTTTGAGGAGTAGGAGGAAGACCAACCACAACAGGCATCCCAGGGTGCTCGTTGTCACCTATCTGGTACCCGTGGTGTTGTACGTGGCTGGGGGAAAGAAGATACCTTTAGTGACATCACTGAGGACGAGGAACGGGACATGACTAGCTCGGCATCCAACCTTGTGCAAATGGGGTCTTTCATGCTGTCGTGCCTGTTGAGGGACCCTCGTATAAAAAAGCTGAAGGAGAACGACCTGTACTGGGTGTCCACGCTACTAGACCCCCGGTATAAGCATAAAGTGCCAGAAATGTTACCGAATTACAACAAGTCAGAAAGGATGCAGCATTTCCAAAATAAATTAAAAAGTATGCTTTACACAGCGTATAAGGGTGATGTCACAGCACAACGTGAATCTAACAGGGGAAGAGCTGAAAGTAATCCTCCGACTCCCACGACCACGCCGGCAAGGACAGGACGCTTTACAGACATGTTGTTGATGGAGGACATGCAGAGCTTTTTAACTCCTATGCATAGCCACAGCCCTTCAGGGTCCACCCTCAGAGAACGACTCGACCGACAGGTAGCAGACAACCTCACCTTAACTGCAGATCTCGACACTCTGAGGAGCGATGAACCCCTTGACTACTGGGTGTGCAGGCTTGACCCTTGGCCTGAGCTATCCCAATTTGCAATAGAACTTCTGGCCTGCCCCGCTTCAAGTGTCCTGTCAGAAAGGACCTTCAGTGCAGCAGGAGGTATTGTCACTGAGAAGAGAAGTCGCCTAGGTCAAAAAAGTCTAGATTACCTCACCTTTATTAAGATGAATGAGGGATGGATCCCGAACGGACTGACATTGGGCGATACATTCAAATAAAAAAGGCCTGATGACATGAGCTGCCTTGGGCTAAAAATGGTCCACACGCTGCTGTATTTTATCTTCAAATGACGGATGACTTGCGTGACTTATCCGCCACCAACTAGGGTTCAAGCCGCAATGTTTTAGGGCACTTTCTGCCTGGGAAACAAACATCAATTTTTCTGGCCGCTGCTACAGCAGCGGCTGCAACAATACCTAATTTTTCAGGCATGTGTACATGCCAAATTTTTTTGGACTCTGGTGCTGCACTGTGGCTTCAAAAACAAAACCAAAAAAAAGACACTTAACAGGATTAAACTGATAGGAATAGTACTACTTAACACACCACTCCTATCTGGTGGCACATTAGATTGCATGCGCAGTGCCCCAAATTTGAAGTAGGAGGACCGACCAAGCATCTTTTTCCATCTCCCGGTTCCTAAAATCCATGCCATATACACATCCCCTGATAGGGGACACCGCAGTGGAAGGTACCCGGCCAAAATTTATTTGCACAAAAGGCAATCCCCAACCTGTACTCGATTGTGCAAAAGGAAGTAACCTTACCATGGTTCCCAGCCCGCACGTCTTGTAATTCTCTGTCTGGGAAATTATATATCTATCAAATCTATCTATTTATCTATCAAATCTATCTAACTATCAATCGTATCTATCAAATGTATATTGATCTATGTAATCTATGTATCTATCTAGCTATCAAATCTATCTATCTCGTGGCCGGACGGTTTTGTGACAGCCACTTGTGTTACGGCCAAATGTCCGTAGGCCAAATGTCCGTCGGCTAAAAGTCCGGCCACGATTGCACGCGCAGTGCCCCAAATTTGAAGTAGGAGGACCGACCAAGCATCTTTTTCCATCTCCCGGTTCCTAAAATCCATGCCATATACACCTTTCCTGGCGCCGCAACTGCCTCTGGGAACCTTACCATGGGTCCCAGACCGCACGTCTTGTAATTCTCTGTCTGGGAAATTATATATTTATCAAATCTATCTATTTATCTATCAAATCTATCTAACTATCAATCGTATCTATCAAATGTATATTGCATCTATTGATCTATGTAATCTATGTATCGATCTATCTATCTATCTATCTATCAAATCTATCTTTCTCGTGGCCGGACTGTTTTGTGACAGCCACTGGTGTTTCGGCCAAATGTCCGTCGGACAAATGTCCGTCGGCTAAAAGTCCGCCCATGATTGCACACGCAGTGCCCCAAATTTGAAGTAGGAGGACCGACCAAGCATCTTTTTCCATCTCCCGGTTCCTAAAATCCATGCCATATACACCTCCACCGATAGGGGGAGTAACAGGTATTAAACTGATCAGAATAGTACTACTTAACACATCACTCATATCTGGTGCCACAGTAGATTGCACGCGCAGTGCCCCAAATTTGAAGTAGGAGGACCGACCAAGCATCTTTTTCCATCTCCCGGTTCCTAAAATCCATGCCATATACACCTCCCCTGGCGCCGCAACTGCCTCTGGGAACCTTACCGTGGGTCTCAGACTGCACGTCTTGTAATTCTCTGTCTGGGAAATTATATATCTATCAAATCTATCTATTTATTTATCAAATCTATGTAACTATCAATCGTATCTATCAAATGTATATTGCATCTATTGATCTATGTAATCTATGTATCTATCTATCAAATCTATCTAACTCGTGGCCGCACTGTTTTGTGACAGCCACTTGTGTTTCGGCCAAATGTCCGTCGGACAAATCTCTGTCGGCCAAATGGCCGCCGGCTAAAAGTCCGGCCATGATTGCACACGGAGGGCCCCAAATTTGAAGTAGGAGGACCGACCAAGCATCTTTTTCCATCTCCCCGTTCCTAAAATCCATGCCATATACACCTCCCCTGGCGCCGCAACTGCCTCTGGGAACCTTACCATGGGTCCCAGACCGCACGTCTTGTAATTCTCTGTCTGGGAAATTATATATCTATCAAATCTATCTATTTATCTATCAAATCTATCTAACTATCAATCGTATCTATCAAATGTATATTGCATCTATTGATCTATGCAATCTATGTATCTATCTATCAAATCTATCTATCTCGTGGCCGGACTGTTTTGTGACAGCCACTTGTGTTTCGGCCAAATGTCCGTCGGACAAATGTCTGTCGGCCAAATGGCCGTCGGCTAAACATGTGGCCACGATTGCACGCGCAGTGCCCCAAATTTGAAGTAGGAGGACCGACCAAGCATCTTTTTCCATCTCCCGGTTCCTAAAATCCATGCCATATACACCTCCCCTGGCGCCGCAACTGCCTCTGGGAACCTTACCATGGGTCACAGACCGCACGTCTTGTAATTCTCTGTCTGGGAAATTATATATCTATCAAATCTATCTATTTATCTATCAAATCTATCTATCGTATCTATCAAATGTATATTGCATCTATTGATCTATCTATCTAATCTATGTATCTATGTATCTATCAAATCTATCTATCTCGTGGTTGTGCAAATGGACTGTTTGCGGTTGTTTGCGGTGCGTTAAACGGGGAGTTTGGTCTGTCACTGTGAAGCGGGCGTAACCCTTACACTACCTGATCGATACAACATCATACCTGATGTTTTAAAGCACGTTATTCCAAACAATTTAGGAATGTTAGGTGATTTATGCCCTTTATGGCTTAAAAACAGACTCTGCATCAACTATGTAATTTTCCGTGGGAGTTTTGCCATGGATCCCCCTCCGGCATGCCACAGTCCAGGTGTTAGTCTTCTTGAAACAACTTTTCCATCACTATTGTGGCCAGAAAGAGTCCCTGTGGGTTTTAAAATTCGCCTGCCTATTGAAGTCAATGGCGGTTCGCCCGGTTCACCCATTCGCGAACAGTTGCGGAAGTTCGAGTCCGCCGTTCGCGAATGGAAAATTTTACGTTCGCGACATCACTAGTTTCAAATAACTCACGGCTAGATTACGAGTTTTGCGTTATGAGGGGTGCTGTGCTAACTTGCACGTTATTGTCAACGCTCACTTCCCTACAGCGCTGGTATTACAGGTTTTCATAAACCCGGCGTTAACAGGCAAGAAGTGAGCGTAGAGCAAAATTGTGCTACATACCGCACTCCAATACCAGCACTGCTGAAAGCTGCGGTGAGCTGGTTTTACATGGTTGTGCTCGATTTCCCCATAGACATCAATGGGGAGACCCGGCTGAAAAAATGCCTAACACCTCCAATAAAGCAGCGTAAAGCTCCGTAACGCAGCCCCATTGATTCCTATGGGGAAACTAAATTTATGTTTACACCTAACACCCTAACATGAACCCCGAGTCTAAACACCCCTAATCTTAACCGTATTAACCCCTAATCTGCCGCCCCCGACATCGCCAACACCTACATTATATTTATTAACCCCTAATCTGCCACCCCGACATCATCGACACCTACATTATACTTATTAACCCCTAATCTGCTGCCCTCAACATCGCCGACACCTACATTATATTTATTAACCCCTAATCTCCCGCCCCCAATGTCGCCGCAACCTACCTACACTTATTAACCCCTAATCTGCCGCCCCCAATGTCGCCAACACTATAATAAACATATTAACCCCTAAACCGCCGTACTCCCACATCGCAAACACTAGTTAAATATTATTAACCCCTAATCTGCCGCCCCTAACATCACCGCCACCTACCTACATTTATTAACCCCTAATCTGCCGCTCCCAACATCGCCGCACTATACTAAATTTGTTAACCCCTAAACCTAAATCTAACCCTAACCCTAACACCCCCTAACAAATATAATTAAAATAAATCTAAATAAAAATTCCTATCATTAAATAAATAATTCCTATTTAAAACTAAATACTTACCTATAAAATAAACCCTAAGCTACCTACAATATAACTAATAGTTTATTTCTGTTACACTGGCACAGTTGTTGGGTATCCCTATCTCTCAGTCACCTTTCCTGATAGAAAGAACACACAGAGTTGGAAGCCCAAATATGACTGGGAAAACACATTTTTATTTTGATAGGGCTATTAAATTAGGAGTAATTCGTTTTTATTTTTGATAATTTCGTTTTTTATTTTGTGTAATTTAGTGTTTATTTTTTTTGTAATTTAGATAATTGTATTTGATTAATTTAATTTATTTTATTTGATTGTAATGTTAGGTTTTAGTGTAAGGCAGGTTAGGTTTTATTTTACAGGTAAGTATGTATTTATTTTAGCTAGGTAGTTAGTAAATAGTTAATAACTAGTAAATAGTTAATAACTAGTAAATAGTTGGGGATGCTTCCGGGCGGCGGCCATGATGGCTGCTTATTTCAGTAGCTGAAGAATTGGGCATATTTATCCGCTGAGTATCGCTTAATTACGGCTCCATCTAGGACTAAAATGCATTTTTCCTAAAACGGCAACATATACTTCACAGTTTGGTCTAGGAGGCAACGCCACCTTCTGCCCTGAAGTACTGGAACGGTGAGGTACGCAGTGGAGGCCTAGAAGCAGGCCTGGCCTTTACCTAACCCCCCCGGTTATCCGGGTATAGCAGCTTTGAAAGCTGTCCTTTCCCTTCCCCACCTAGCAGTACATAAACATTTGAAGATATAGCCTTATACCCTCTATTATCTGCATCACCAGCAGCAATATGGCACTAAAGTGGCAGCACCTTGAGGACACGATGGCTGATCTATTAGATATGCACTACCGGAACTTATCTGAACTCATAACGGACAGCTTTGGGGCACTATCACAGATGTGCACAGCCGTTAGAGAGAACCGGATACATACAACAGCTCCATCGACACGAAAGTCTATTGAGTGGCCTCCAACGACTCTCTTACTAATGGCCAGGCAGGATGGTAAATCTCCTGCAACCACAACTGACCTAATGGGTAGAGACTGCGTGGCATTCTTGGAGCTAAACCCCGCAGCTGCAGAGGATAACGGAGCTGTTCCTGGGACTGATCAGAGAGATGGCCCTGGGGCCCGGCAACAGCCTTATGTGGAGCAGCTTATATCGAACGTGGCCTGCAGTCCGGAGGATTGTCCAGGGACTCCTGAGAGTAAACGCGGTGTTTCACTGCAGAAACAGATGGGCCTAGAGATTCCTGGTAAAGTAGTGAGTAGGCAAAAAGAAAAGCCGACACAACGCCCGCTCAACTATGCGACATACCGGACCGCTACACATACCTGGCAACTCATATGTATTCTACAGTTGACTTTGGGATTACTCGCCCTAGGCTCCCTGGTGATACGCTGCCTCTGGACTCCCACCGCAAGGACCGTAAATTAGAGGTGCTACTGGAACTTGCCATACAGGCCAAGTTCAGACCTTGGATCTATGTGCAACGGAGCTGTACACTAACCTTGCTTCAGAAAGTTGGCATCGGCTGAAGCTGAACGATATGTATTATTACCTTCCTTTATTTTTTTTTCTTTGGCCCCCGGCAAGTTCTATTCCATAACTCTCTATGTAACACGTTAATGACGATTTTTAAATCTGAGACCCTATAGTCTACATGTGAGATAGCACTCTGTAATCTACCAGTCTAATGTGGTCACCGTTAAGACTGGGCTTGAGTGCTGGGGGTAAACACTGTTCTACTTTAACACTGCAAAGGTCACGTTTTGTATATTATTTACTTATTGCCCCTATGTTATGATATAGCTCTACTTTACCCTATATATTCATCTAAAGCTCATATATAACATTGTAAAGTGAAACATTAAGTTATTGAGGTTGTGGTTTCATGTTCACGCTGTCTTTTACATCATCATATGTTCTAGGGAGGTTGACTGTAGACTCATCCCCTCCTCCATAAAAGTTGAGGTTTACAATTATACATACACTAATTTTGCTAGGATTGAGCATAGCATATGTCCCTAAAGTGTTGTAGCAATTATGTTAGTGTTATGGGGGACTTCACATTCATCCCTAACTATCCCAAACCTTAGACGAGTAAGAAATAAAATGTGAGCTTGCATTTTATGTAATGTATCTAGTTGGCTCAGCTCCTGTACTCCCATAGAATTCCATATAACCTAGCCTTGCCTAATTGTTTTTCTGGGTTTCAACCTCATATTGTGAACAGTATTAACGTTGGCCTTATGCCAGTTTGATTGGCCCCTATTAAAATAATAAATAAAAAAAAAATAAAAAAAAATAAAAAAAAATATATGCCTGGTCTAAACCTGTTGGGCGGTAGATACAACACTAATATGGTCTTCTTGTGGTGTCACGCCTGGATCACTGAGTTTATAGTCTTCTGCTGTTATTACAGAACTAGTACAATATGAGCTTGCATGAGAGGAAACATAATGTAGAAGGGTATATTACAAATTAGGTTATTGCTAGTAGAAGACTCGTATACCATCAGAACTGGTTATTGTGTTGTTTTCTGTTTAATCATATATTTTTCACATATATCAAACCCACAATGACTATTCTAGTTCATAAGCCAAGGTGTCTTCATTTGGGGTCCAAAAGTGGCCCAGTTTGTTATTTTATTCTCCCCCCTAAAATGCCCTCTTTGATTTATATTCTTTTTCAGGAGGTCCAAGAGTGGCCTTTATTTTCCACCGAGGGAAATCATTTTATCTGTCTGTATAGCATATTTTAAGGGGATAATCCTTAACTGAAAATCTGAGGTTAACTCTTATTTTTATTTTCTTAACTGGGCGATTAAATGTATGTTTATCTTAACATTTAATATGTATATTGTTTTGTGATTCTGTTATGTTTCTATAATTGAGATGCCATTTGCCTGTATCATTCTTATAACCTCAATAAAGAAAAATTAAAAAAAAAACAAAAAAAAAAAAACTAGTAAATAGTTAATAACTAGTCTATCCAGTTAAAATAAATACAAACTTACCTGTGAAATAAAAATAAAACTTAAGCTAACTACAATGTAACTATTAGTTATATTGTAGCTATCTTACGGCTAGATTTAGAGTTGGGCGGTAGCCGTGAAAACCAGAGTTAGAGGCTCCTAACGCTGGTTTTGGGCTACCGCCGGTATTTAGAGTCAGTCAGGAAAGGGTCTAACGCTCACTTTCCAGCCGCGACTTTTCCATACCGCAGATCCCCTTACGTCAATTGCGTATCCTATCTTTTCAATGGGATCTTTCTAATGCTGGTATTTAGAGTCGTGATCTAACGACAAAACTCCAGCCGCAGAAAAAAGTCAGTAGTTAAGAGCTTTCTGGGCTAACGCCGGTTCATAAAGCTCTTAACTACTGTGCTCTAAAGTACACTAACACCCATAAACTACCTATGTACCCCTAAACCGAGGTCCCCCCACATCGCCGCCACTCTATTAATTTTTTTTAACCCCTAATCTGCCGACCGCACGCCGCTGCCACCTACGTTATCCCTATGAACCCCTAATCTGCTGCCCCTAACACCGCCCCCAACGTCGCCGCTACCTACCTACACTTATTAACCCCTAATCTGCCGACCGGACCGCGCCGCTATTATAATAAAGTTATTAACCCCTAATCCGCCTCACTCCCGCCTCAATAACCCTATAATAAATAGTATTAACCCCTAATCTGCCCTCCCTAACATCGCCGACACCTAACTTCAAGTATTAACCCCTAATCTGCCGATCGGAGCTCACCGCTACTCTAATAAATTTTTTAACCCCTAAAGCTAATTCTATCCCTAACCCTAACACCCCCCTAAGTTAAATATAATTTTATTCTAACGAAATAAATTAACTCTTATTAAATAAATTATTCCTATTTAAAGCTAAATACTTACCTGTAAAATAAACCCTAATATAGCTACAATATAAGAAATAATTATATTGTAGCTATTTTAGGATTAATATTTATTTTACAGGCAACTTTGTATTTATTTTAACCAGGTACAATAGCTATTAAATAGTTAATAACTATTTAATAGTTACCTAGTTAAAATAATTACAAAATTACCTGTAAAATAAATCCTAACCTAAGTTACAATTAAACCTAACACTACACTATCAATAAATTAATTAAATAAAATACCTACAATTATCTACAATTAAATAAACTAACTAAAGTACAAAAAATAAAAAAGAACTAAGTTACAAAAAATAAAAAAATATTTACAAACATTAGAAAATAATTACAACAATTTTAAACTAATTACACCTACTCTAAGCCCCCTAATAAAATAACAAAGACCCCCAAAATAAAAAAATGCCCTACCCTATTCTAAATTACAAAAGTTCAAAGCTCTTTTACCTTACCAGCCCTTAAAAGGGCCCTTTGCGGGGTATGCCCCAAAGAATTCAGCTCTTTTGCCTGTAAAAAAAAAACATACAATACCCCCCCAACATTACAACCCAGCCAATAGAATGCGAGCTCAATCTGATTGGCTGATTGGATCAGCCAATCGGATTGAACTTGATTCTGATTGGCTGATTCCATCAGCCAATCAGAATTTTCCTACCTTAATTCCGATTGGCTGATAGAATCCTATCAGCCAATTGGAATTCGAGGGACGCCATCTTGGATGACGTCATTTAAAGGAACCGTCATTCGGCTAGTAGGCGCCGCTTGAAGAGGTTGGATCCGCGTCGGCTGGGAAGAAGATGGCTCCGCTCCGGAACAAAGAAGATTGAAGATGCGGCTTGATAGAAGACTTCATCCCGATGATGGACTTCCGACTTCAGCCCGATGATGGAGTTCTTCAGCCGCCGCTTGGATCCAGACTTCAGCCCAAGGATGGACGTCACTCTTCAGCCCCCCGCTTGGGCTTGGATCAAGACTTCGGGCCCTCTTCTGGACCGATCGGTGAACCCGGCGAGGTGAAGACAAGGTAGGAAGATCTTCAGGGGCTTAGTGTTAGGTTTATTTAAGGGGGGTTTGGGTTAGATTAGGGGTATGTGGGTGGTGGGTTGTAATGTTGGGGGGGGTATTGTATGGGTTTTTTTTTACAGGCAAAAGAGCTGAATTCTTTGGGGCATACCCCGCAAAGGGCCCTTTTAAGGGCTGGTAAGGTAAAAGAGCTTTGAACTTTTGTAATTTAGAATAGGGTAGGGCATTTTTTTATTTTGGGGGGCTTTGTTATTTTATTAGGGGGCTTAGAGTAGGTGTAATTAGTTTAAAATTGTTGTAATTTTTTTCTAATGTTTGTAAATATTTTTTTATTTTTTGTAACTTAGTTCTTTTTTATTTTTTGTACTTTAGTTAGTTTATTTAATTGTATTTATTTGTAGGAATTGTATTTAATGTATTTATTGATAGTGTAGTGTTAGGTTTAATTGTAGATAATTGTAGGTATTTTATTTAATTAATTTATTGATAGTGTAGTGTTATGTTTAATTGTAACTTAGGTTAGGATTTATTTTACATGTAATTTTGTAATTATTTTAACTAGGTAACTATTAAATAGTTATTAACTATTTAATAGCTATTGTACCTGGTTAATATAATTACAAAGTTGCCTGTAAAATAAATATTAATCCTAAAATAGCTACAATATAATTATAATTTATATTGTAGCTATATTAGGGTTTATTTTACAGGTAAGTATTTAGCTTTAAATAGGAATAATTTATTTAATAAGAGTTAATTTATTTCGTTAGATTTAAATTATATTTAATTTAGGGGTGTGTTAGGGTTAAAGTTAGACTTAGCTTTAGGGGTTAATAAATTTATTAGAGTAGCGGTGAGCTCCTGTCGGCAGATTAGGGGTTAATACTTGAAGTTAGGTGTCGGCAATGTTAGGGAGGGCAGATTAGGGGTTAATACTATTTATTATAGGGTTATTGAGGCAGGAGTGAGGCGGATTAGGGGTTAATACATTTATTATAGTAGCGCTCAGGTCCGGTCGGCAGATTAGGGGTTAATAAGTGTAGTTAGGTGGAGGCGACGTTGGGGGCGGCAGATTAGGGGTTAATAAATATAATATAGGGGTCGGCGATGTTAGGGCAGCAGATTAGGGGTACATAGGGATAACGTAGGTGGCGGGGGTGTACGGAGCGGCAGATTAGGGGTTAAAAATAAAATGCAGGGGTCAGCGATAGCGGGGGCAGCAGATTAGGGGTTAATAAGTGTAAGGTTAGGGGTGTTTAGACTCGGCGTACATGTTAGAGTGTTAGGTGCAGACGTAGGAAGTGTTTCCCCATAGGAAACAATGGGGCTGCGTTAGGAGCTGAACACGGCTTTTTTGCAGGTGTTAGGTTTTTTTTCAGCTCAAACAGCCCCATTGTTTTCTATGGGGGAATCGTGCACAAGCACGTTTTTGAAGCTGGCCGCGTCCATAAGCACCGCTGGTATCGAGAGTTGCAGTGGCGTTAAATTATGCTCTACGCTCCCTTTTTGGAGCCTAACGCACTGAAAACCCAGCCATTCTGTGAACTCTAAATACCAGCGGTATTTAAAAGGTGCGGGGGAAAAAAAGCACGCGTAGCTAACGCACCCCTTTGGCCGCAAAACTCTAAATCTAGGTGCTAGGTTTTATATTATAGGTAAGTATTTCGTTTTAAATAGGAATTATTTAGGTAATAATTGTAAGTTTTATTTAGATTAATTTTAATTATATTTAAGTTGGGGGGTGTTAGGGTTAGACTTAGACTTAGGCTTACGTTAGGGTTAGGTTCAGGGGTTAATATATTTATGTAGTGATGTGGGAGGCCAGAGGTTTAGGGGTTAATAGTTTAATTTAGTATATTTTGTTGTGGGGGGCTTGCGGTTTAGTGGTTATTAGGTTTATTATAGCGGCGGTGTGGTGGACGGCAGATTAGGGGTTAATAATATTTAAATAGTGTTTGCGATGCAGGAGGGCGACGGTTTAGGGGTTAATAGGTTTATTATAGTGGCGACGATGTCGGGGAGTGGCGGAATAGGGGTTAATACATTTTTTAGGTGGCGGCAAAGTCCTGAGCCGGAGATTAGGGGTTAATAATTTAATTTTAGTGTTTGTGATGCAGGAGGGCCTCGATTTAGGGGTTAATAGATAGTCTATGCGTTTTAGTGTACTTTGTGACAGTTTAGTTATGAGTTTTATGTTACAGCTTTGAGCCTGAAGGCTTACGCGGAATAAGAAGCTGCTTAATAAATCGGCCACATAGGATTGAGCTTGCAATCTATTGGCTATTCCAATCAGCCAATAGAATGTGAGCTCAATCCTATTGGCTGATTGGATAAGCCAATAGCATGAAAGCTCAATCCTATTGGCTGATTGCAACAGCCAATAGGATTTCCCCCCCTCCCTTAATTCCTATTGGCTGATTGAATTCTATCAGCCAATCGGAATGTAAGGGACCCCATCTTAGTTGACGTCATTTAAAGGGAAACTTCATTCTTCAAGAGACGTCGTAAGAAGAGGATGTCTTGAAGATGGACCCGCTCTGCACCGGATGGATGAAGATAGAAGATGCCATCTGGATGAAGACTTCTGCCTGCTTGGATGAAGACTTCGGCCCGCTTGGCTGAAGACTTCTGCCGGCTTCGCTGAGGACTTCTGCCGCTTGGATGAGGATGGATGTCCGGTCTTCGAAAACTGTAAGTGGATTGTCGGTGGTTAGTGTTAGTTTTTTTTAAGGGTTTATTGGGTGGGTTTTAATTTTAGGTTAGGGACTTTGGCCAGTAAAAGAGCTAAATGCCCTTTTAAGGGCAATGCCCATAAAATGCCCTTTTCAGGGCAATGGGGAGCTTAGATTTTTTAGATAGGTTTTTATTTGGGGGGGTTGGTTGTGTGGGTGGTGGGTTTTACCATGGGGGGGTTGTTTGTATTTTTTTTTTTTACAGGTAAAAGAGCTGATTTCTTTGGGGCAATGCCGTGCAATAGGCCCTTTTAAGGGCCATTGGTAGTTTATTGTAGGTTGGGTTTTTTTTTTATTTTGGGGGGCTTTTTTATTTTGATAGGGCTCTTAGATTAGGTGTAATTCTTTTTTATTTTTGATACTGTGGTTTTTATTTTTGTAACTTAGTGTTTTTTATTTTTTGTAACTTAGTTGTTATTTTTTTGTAATTTAGTAATTTTTAATAGTAGATTTAAATAATTTGAGTAGGGTTGGTTTTTAAATATGTAATATAGTTAATTAAATTTTTAGTTTGATGTAATTTTAGTATAATAGTTAGGGTAGGTTAATTAATAGTTTAATATAGTTTAATGTAATTTTAGTATAATAGGGTAGATTAATTAAAATTCTAAAGGTAAGTTTTAATTTATTATAAGATAGGGATGAGGTAATTATATTGTAAAGTTAGTGGCTTGTTAGGTTTAGGGGTTAATAGCATAATTTAGTTTATGGTGATGTGGGGGGCTGGTGGTTTAGGGGTTAATCGGTTTAGTTAGTAGTAGTGATGTGGGAGGCAAGGGGTTTAGGGGTTAATAATTTTATTACAGTTGCGGCGGGGTCCGGGAGCGGCGGGATAAGGGTTAATACTTTTAGTTAGTTGCGGTGGGCTCCGGGAGCGGCGGGATAGGGGTTAATACTTTTAGTTAGTTGCGGTGGTCTCCGGGAGTGGCGGGATAGGGGTTAATATATTTATTTAGTTGTGGCGGGGTCCGGGAGAGGCAGAATAGGGGTTAATAACATTATGTAGGTTGCAGCGATGTCGGGGCGGCAGATTTCGGGTGTTTAGACTCGGGGCTTATGTTAGGGTGTTAGGTGTAAACTTTACTGGTTTTCTAGCATAGAAATCAATGGGATATCTGGCAGAAGCGAACATAAGCTTTCGCTGCTTTCAGACTCCAATTGATTCCTATGGCATCCGCGGCCTCCAGGGTGGCGGATTGAAAACCAGGTATGCTGGGCCGGAATAGTGGCGAGCGTACCTGTTAGAAGTTTGATAAATGGCAAAAGTTGTCAGATAGTGCCGATTTTGTTTTCGGAACATCTGTAATGACGTAAGCATCGATCTGTGTCGGATTGAGACCGGCGGATTGTATGTTACGTCACAAATTTCAACTTTTATAAATGGGTCCAATCAAGCTCGCCACAATTACGCTGCGGAATTCCAGCGTATTTGCGGTTGACAGCTTGATAAATATTCCTCCATGTCTGAACTTCAAATGAATGGTAGATTTTTTCTGACAATTTTCAATTATGTCTATTTCCACTCCTCCTGTATCATGTGACAGCCATTAGCCAATCACAAATGTATATACTGTACATATATACTGTGAATTCATGCACATGCTCAGTAGGAGCTGGTGACCAAAAAAGTTTAAATATAAAAAGACTGTGCAAATTTTGTTAATGGATGTCAATTGGAAAGTTGTTTAAAATTGCCTGATCTAGCTGAATCATGAAAGTTTAATTTTGACTTGAGTGTCCCTTTAAAGTAAGCAAAACAGCCTGTTCTGACTACCTCCACCTATACATTTCTAGTTTTGAGCCCCTTGTTGAGGATTGTGAGATTAGGAAGAAAGTCTTTTAATAATGTGCTGATTTTGTAAAATAAACTAGACCTAAGGGGTGTTGTCATTCCAAATGTAATTATTAAATAAGATTTGGAATTTAGCCAAGTGTAATTTAGGAATCTTAACAGAAAGGTGACATAACAGATAAATGAGTTTTACAAGATACTCTACTTCCACAAAATAATCAGTGTTATTTGTTAAAGGAATGTAAAACCTCAAATTTTTCTTTCATGATTCAGATAGAGCATGCAATTTTATACAACTTTCCAATATACTTCAACTAGTGTTAAAGTCCGTGTACACGGGCCAAAATGTCCCTCTCTAAGATCCTTTCCCTATCCTTTATTCCCCCCCCTCCACTCTAGGATCCCCCTGTACCTCCTTCTCCCCCCTCCCTCCTTCCACCTCCCTGCTGCTCTTAGCATACATTTTTTTCTGTAGTGTAGCGGTCCCACCTGTTCCCGCCCCTCCAGGGATGGGCCGCCCACCCTCCCTCCTAACCCTCCCACACCACCAACGATCAGCAACACCACTGCCCGATGCAGGGAAAGACACAGAGTGTCCCTCTCTGCTTTGGTACCTCTGCAAGACTATTTCTGCACCCACTCGTGGGGAATGCAGAAATAGTGCGATCTCGCTACTTTTAGCGAAATCGCGGCAGTAGTCCTTAAGGGCTTAAAAGTTAAGGCCAGGTATGTTTGTCTCGCGCAGTCTCTACAGCACATGACTGTGTTGGACAAACCCACGTGGCCTTTTATAATATAGGATTATCAAATTAGCAGTTATACATTAGCAAGAGCACTAGATGACCGCACTATTTATTGTCATGTAGTGCTCGAAATATGTGCACTACTTTTGCAAGGCAATCACATGTTTTGATATATTATTTTTATTTTGAGTATTTGACTTATTACAATTATAATTATTATTTTTATCTAGATATCACTTAAAAAAAGAATAACAAGCGAACAAAGCAAATTTGATAATAGAAATCAATTGGAAACTTTTTTTAAATTGTATATGTATGTCCATTTAAAGGAAATTTAAGGACTTGACCCCCTTGACGTTATGGAATAGAAAGACTTTGGTGTACAGCATAAGCTTTAGTCTTTAAAATATTTAGAATGAGATAAGTACCGAAAATGATCTAATAAGTCAAGCAATGCAGGAGCCTAGCAGAGTGGTGGGGAGCCATGGAGAAATAATATAAACATAAGGATATTTATTAGACAAGCATATGATAGATTTACTGCACATTTACAATACAATATTGTCTGTTTTTCATGTAAAAGCTCATGATGCTCTCCAGATTTAAAAAAAAAATGGAAAATTTCAGTATCTGCAACAAAGGTTTATTAGAATAATAATAAATAGCTTGTACAATAATTGCCTGCCATAAAAAGGAAAAAAAATAGCTAAGTAGGCTCAGTAGCAGAATTATGTTTATTTTATAATCACTTTAAAATATATCCCATTTCTGAGTATCTGGGTGACCTCAGTGACATGTTACAATAATATTTTTGTGCCTTGGTGACATGATCTTAAAGAGACATTAAATACTAAATAAATGTTAGCAGGGACGGAGCAAAATCGAACAAGGCCCCAAGGTAAAGACTGCAACAGTGCCCTTTATGACTGTTTGAAATCAGCAGAAGCTGAGCCGGCACCTCATAGGTACAACATGGGCTGTTTATCTCTTATTGTGAGTCATCATTACCCCTTGGTTAGTCCACACAACAAGATATGTACTTACTTAGCCTTCCTGTACAAATATACTGTGGTGGCCATCTTGGAAACTCTGCCGCCATATTTGTAAATACAAACTCTTACACTTTCTTTACGCTGTGAGCCCTGTTTTGCACAGAAGACAATCAGAGGGGCCAGACAGACATAATGCAGAAGAAGCCTGCACCCTACCAGGCCCCCTCTAGAGAAGTCAATACTGATTGCAGGTCCAGATGGGCCCCTAGAAGTGTAGGCCTGATCTTGATTGACACCCCTGTAGATACACTCCTGAATTCTATACATAATGATGTATTCAAAGTAAGCAATAATATTCTGATTTGTTTGTGAAAATTCTATTAGTTGTTTAAAAATGTAAGAGATGTGTGTGGAGTTTTTTTTTATAAAATAATGGGCACCACAATCTTGTAACATGGTTTTCCTAATGTTATAATATCTGATGCCCTTTAGGAATAATTATAAAAGGGATGATAAAGAAAAGTCACGTGGTTTAAAGGGACACTGTACCCAAAAATGTTCTTTTGTGATTCAGATCGAGCATGACATTTTAAGCAACTTTCTAATTTACTCCTATTATCAAATTTTCTTCATTCTCTTGGTATCTTTATTTGAAATGCAAGAATGTAAGTTTAGATGCCAGCCCATTTTTGGTGAACAACCTGGGTTGTCCTTGCTGATTGGTGGATAAATTCATCCACCAATAAAAAAGTGCTGTCCAGAGTACTGAAACCAAAAAAAAAGCTTAGATGCCTTCTTTTTTCAAATAATGATAGCAAGAGAACAAAGAAAAAATGATAATAGGAGTAAATTAGAAAGTTGCTTAAAATTGCTGCTCTATCTGAATTACAAAAGAAAAAAATTGGGTTCAGTGTCCCTTTAACAGCACAGTAAACACTATGGGCTAAATGATAAGAGGCTGCCTTCAAGGGCTTAGAAATTAACATATGAGCCTACCTAGGTTTAGCCTCAAATAAAGAATTCCAAGAGAACAAAGCATATTTGGTGATAAAAACAAAGTGGAAAGTTGTTTAAAATTGCATGACCTATCTGAATCATGAAAGTTTAATTTTGACTAGACTGTTTCTTTAAGTAATATAATCCTATGTTGTTCAGAACACAATTTAGCTAAAAACATATAACATCATGATATAGCTGCAATGATATTTTCCAATAAACGTTCATCACAGAGGAATATCCCATCTGTATTGTAGTATTATAATACACAAGACAGTTTATAACATGCATCCACTAGAATATATACAAATACAATAATGTGCAAACGTTTTAGACAGGTATGAAAAAATGCTGTAAAGTAAGAAATGCTTTAAAAAATAGAAATGTTAAAAGTTTATTTCTTATTAATTAACAAAATGCAAAGTTAAGTGAAAAGAAGAAAAATCTGAATCATTTGCCAAACAACCTCTAGCGTTAAGCTTTTTGAGCTTGTATTACGAGTTCCCCAAAAAATTATTTTGCGCAAGAAATAACCAAAATCGCACTTAAAGGGACATGAAACACAATTTTTTCTTTCTTGATTTAGAAAAAGCATACAATTTTAAACAACTTTCTAATTTACATCTATTATCTAATTTGCTTCATTCTCTTGATATTCTTTGCTAAAAAGCATATCTAGATAGGATTAGTAGCTGCTGATTGGTGGCTGCACATAGATGCCTTATGTGACTGGCTTACCCATGTGCATTGCTATTTTTTCAACAAAGGATATCTAAAGAATGAAGCAAATGAGATAATAGTACATTTGAATTTTGTTTAAAATTGTATTCTTTACCTGAATCATGAAATACATTTTTGGGGTTTAGTGTCCCTTTAACCCTTGGTCCTATAAATTTTCACTTAGTGCGCCAGCAGGTCTAATTTAATTTTCAAACCCCCCCCACATACTTTTAAGTTTTATATAACACAGGTTTATTTTCTTATAACTACAAAGCAATTAATAATTATTATTCTAAAACATTATATTATCTTAGTATCTATAGTTTTTCATTGTATGAAACTTTTTAAAACATACACATGGGTGTAAACCAGGTTTTCTTGTGCAAGTTTCACAGAAGTAGGAAATTTCTCATTTTTCACCTTTAATTTTTCTGTTGCTACATACTGCACAATCTTTGGTAGTATTTTTCTTCTTAAACGGGAAGAGTCCACAGCTGCATTCATTACTTGCGGGAATTCAGAACCTGGACACCAGAAGGAGGCAAAGACACCCCATTCAAAGGCATCTATTTATCAAAGCGTCAACTTACCTGCATTTGACGGCACCAATACGCTCGCCTAAAATCGCCTAACATCGCTGCCGCGGACCTGAATACGTTCTCCAAAGTTATCAAAAAAGCTATCAAAAAGCCGCGCACCAAGTATGGTGCGATGAGCAGCGGACTGTTGTTAACTAACAGTCATCGATCTCGCTGCTCTTCGGCTTTTTTACAGCTTTCTTGGTACCCTGTCACTAAACACCCACACTATACTATACTGTTTACCCCCTATCCTGCCACTCCCGGAGACCACTGCAACTCTAATAAATATATTAACCCCTAAACCGCCGCTCCCGGACCCCACCGCAACTAAATACAATTATTAACCCCTAAACCGCCGCTCCCGGAGCCCACCGCCACCTACATTATACTTATTAACCCCTAATCTCCCCCCCTACACCGCCGCCACCTACATTATATTTAATAACCCTAATCTCTCCCCCCTACACCACTGCCTCCTACCTACATTTATTAACCCCTAATCTGCCACCCCTACACCGCCGCCACTATATTAAATTTATTAACCACTAAACCTAAGTCTAACCCTAACCCCCCTAACTTAAATATAATTTAAATATGCGAGCTCAATGCGAGCTCAATCCTACTGGCTGATTGGATCAGCCAATATGATTGAACTTCAATCCTATTGGCTGATTGCATCAGCCAATAGGATTTTTCCTACCTTAATTCCGATTGGCTGATAGAATTCTATCAGCCAATCGGAAATTGAAGGGATGCCATCTTGGATGACGACACTTAAAGGAACCTTCATTCTTCAGTCGCCATTGAACGAAGAGGATGCTCCGCGTCGGATGTCTTGAAGATGGACCCGCTCCGCGGCGGATGGATGAAGATAGAAGATGCCGTCTGGATGAAGACTTCTGCCCGTCTGGAGGACCTCTTCTTCCTGGCTTGGATGAAGACTTCTGCCCGTCTGGAGGACCACTTCTGCCGGATTCGTTGAGGACTTCGGCCCGGTTGGGTGAAGAATTCTCAAGGTAGGGTGATCTTCAAGGGGTTAGTGTTAGTTTTTTTTAAGGGGGGATTGGGTGGGTTTTAGAGTAGGGTTGGTTGTGTGGGTGGTGGGTTTTAATGTTGGGGGGGTTGTATTTCTTTTTTTACAGGTAAAAGAACTGATTACTTTGGGGCAATGCCCCGCAAAAGGCCCTTTTAAGGGCTATTTGTAATTTAGTATAGGGTAGGGCTTTTTTTTATTTTGGGGGGATTTTTTATTTTGTTAGGGGGATTAGATTAGGTGTAATTAGTGTAAAAATATTGTAATTATTTTATGATTTTCTGTAATTTAGTGGGGTTTTTTTTGTACTTTAGATAATTTTTTGAAATTGTATTTCATTATATTTAGTTTAGTTAATTTATTTAAATATAGTGTAGTGTTAGGTGTAATTGTAACTTAGGTTAGGTTTTATTTTACAGGTATATTTGTCTTTATTTTAACTAGAAAGTTATTAAATAGTTAATAACTATTTAATAACTATTCTACCTAGTTAAAATAAATACAAACTTGCCTGTAAAATAAAAATAAACCCTAAGATAGCTACAATGTAACTATTAGTTATATTGTAGCTAGCTTAGGGTTTATTTTACAGGTAAGTATTTAGTTTTAAATAGGAATAATTTATTTAATGATAGGAATATTTATTTACATTTATTTAAATTATATTTAAGTTAGGGGGGGTTAGGGTTAGGGTTAGACTTAGGTTTAGTGGTTAATAAATTTAATATAGTGGCGGCGGTGTAGGGGGGCAGATTAGGGGTTAATAAATGTAGGTAGGTGGCGGCGGTGTAGGGGGGAGATTAGGGGTTAATAAATGTAGGTAGGTGGCGGCGGTGTAGGGGGGGAGATAAGGGGTTATTAAATATAATGTAGGTGGCGGCGGTGTAGGGGCGGCAGATTAGGGGTTAATAAGTATAATGTAGAGTGGCAGTTTAGGGGTTAATAAGTTTATTCAGTTGTGGCGGGGTCCGGGAGCAGCGGGATAGGGGTTAATAACTTTTATTTAGGTGGCGGCGGTGTAGGGGGGGGCAGATTAGTGGTTAATATGTATAATGTAGGTGGCAGCGGTGTAGGGGGGGCAGATGAGGGGTATTTAGACTCGGGTACATGTTAGGGTGTTAGGTGTAAACGTTACCATAGGAATCAATGGGATATCGGGCAGCAGCAAACATGAGCTTTCGCTGCTTTCAGACTCCCATTGATTCCTATGGGATCCGCCGCCTGCAGGGCGGCGGATTGAAAATCAGGTACGCTGGGCTGGAATAGTGCCGAGCGTACCTGATAGACTTTTGATAACTTACAAAAGTAGTCCGACGGATCGTATGTTACGTCACTAAATTCTACTTTTGCCGGTCTGTAGGGTTTGATAACTAAGGCAAATCAGGCTCGCCACAAATACGCTGCGGAATTCCAGCGTATTTGCGGTTGACGGCTTGATAAATAGATGCCAGGCTTCAAATACCTCCCTAACTTCCCTCATTCCCCAGTCATTCTTTGCCTTTCGTCACAGGAGGTTGGCAGAGAAGTGTCAGAAGTTTGAAGATAGTCTCTTATGGAGGGTAGTACTCTTCGAAATCGGACTGGAGTTTTATGTAGTCCTGTCAGCCTCTCAGTGAGGGCATGGATGAAGGTTAGAGTCCGGAGATGCAGGGAAAGTCTTTCTGCAAAACCATCCCATATTAACAACTCCTTGGCAATCAGCATTGATGAGTTTTGCTGCCTGCCTTTATTCACTCAAGTCCCTGTCAGAAGCGAGGCTACTATCTGTCACACTTGAAGGGCCGTGTTCCTGTTCCATGGCATAGATTCCGGTAAAATCATTTTATTTTACTTCATTGTGTGAACGTGATGTTAACGAGAAGGTAGGAATCATGGGTTAATATCTCCTGAGGAGGGTTATTGAACAGGAGTGACTTTAGTCATGTTTGTTATGTGGTTCTATCTGCTGATGTGTAGTAATAATTTAGGCTCATGGCTTTTCGGAACATTACTGCATTATCATCAATTGGTGCGATCTTTAGATCAGTTATGTTCCGATTGCCGTTCCAGAGTACTCTCTTCTCCCAATTCAGGGTCCTCAGAGTGCATTGAGCCATCCGCCCTGGAGGATTCTAGGTCCCGTGAGGCGCATGTCCCAGAACTTTCCTTTTCTACGCAAGCAGGTGTCCCTATAGCCTTTACTCCTCCGGAAGGTGGCTTGTTTCCTCCAGAGGTTACGGCACGGTTCCGCATTGCGATATCTATAGCGCTGGCTGATTTGTATCTCCCAAGTGAAATATTTTTAAGATACTGTCTGTGTTCTGTCAACCAGGACCCAATTTAGTTCGGCCTCCTGGGGAAGCGTGGGCCTCTGAGGCTTCAGGGGCCCCATCCTTGGGGCCGGAGTTGCTTGTCGGATGGCAAACTGGGTTAGACGTTTGGGGATGAAGCTAATTTCTTTGACGTCTCCGTTTTTCTTTCTTTTATGTATTGGTTCCAGTTCTGAGCTTGGGTGAAGGGGGCCTCTGATCACCTGGTCCGGTTAGCATACCCTTTTTCCTTGGGTGTTCACCCGGGGGTGCTGCCTTACTTTTATTTTCGATCCGGATAGGATGTAATTGATTTGTTTTGTATAAGCTCACGTCTGATATAACTTCCTAGTGGGAACGTTCTTTCTCTGGAACTGATACTTGCGATTTTGTTGTCGCATGGGCACTTCCTCAGAAGTTGCGCACTTTGGTTAAGACCGAGGTTATGTTTTCTAGTTCATATTATCGAACCTTTGGGTCGATTTTTCTTGGACCTTAGACAGTTACTGGAGTGTTCTTGCACCAGGCAGGTACTGGTCAGGCACTGTCTACTGTTTCTTGGGTTCATGTCCCCCTCGTGGTGCTGATTATCCTGTCAGATTCTAAAAATGTATATTATGGCCTAGTGTTGTGGACTCCGGGCTCGGATCCTACTACGAATATTGGGGCCTGGGGCGTAGATACAATGCTTCTGGTAGGAAGGTTGTGAGCTCCGATATAAGTTGTTTTTTTTCTGGAAATATTGCTTGGGATGCGTGATCAACTTTTTCAGACGTCATCGTGGTTCCTAGGGTCCCTGGGGACTCGGAACTGTAGGTTTACATTCCTTTGGAGTCTGGAGATGTGATTGATTTCCGGAGGTCTAGTATCTGAGTAGTGGACGATTTGCGTCTTCACTTGCGGTATCTTCCGGATGACAACTCTTGTAGCCTAGTTGCATTCCTTTTGCTGTGGCGATGTTTCCTTTCCCCCCGTCTTGGGTTGGGTCATTTTGTTTTGGAAGTACGGGCATGCCCTTCTTCCTTTTCTCAGTTTTTCGGTTGCTCCCGTACGTGGAGTGCTGGGGTCTCCCTGCCTTTCTACCAGGAGCTGAGAGGCTCCTGTTGTTATTCCATTTCAAGGATGTCAGGAGTCCGATCCTGCAAGGATCTCTGGAGACTGTCGTCTTCTCAAGATAAGAACTGCCCATTGTCATACCATGGTCTTTAGACTTTTGAGTGCTATCCGTCGATCTTATTGCAGATCTAGCCCTTCAGGCTTGAGGGTAGGAGGTCTGGGGTCAGTTACAGTCTTTTCACCTGTCTGGGGTCAAGAAATTGACCATTTATCTTTCCAGCGTGTGGATCAGGTCATTAGGCCTGTCTACATGGATTACCTTGCGATCCAGGGGTACTGGTTGCCCATTTACTAAACCGGTCGGGAGTTTTTTTCAGACTCTTGGGTTTGTGGTTGTTGCTAGGTACTTTACATCTAAGGACTTTAGCTGGCGGAAGGCACTGTCTGGGTGCGCTCCTAACCATAGGAGGCATCTTATGGGTTCCTCAGGAGCTTTAGATCTTCGGATCGGTTCCGTTTTTCAAGGACTCCTGCTTAGGACCATGTCTCTTGCCTGGAACGGGTATGGACGGTTCTGCTTAACCTTAGGGTTTGGTTTTCCCCACGTGTCCCTCTCTTGCATTCTCAGAATCACAGAATTGAATTCTGGTATCAGCATGCTGTGGGTTAGAGTGATTTCTTCCTTGTGGAATGTTCCTTCTTTATTGAAGGCTGCAGTGTAGGGGTCCTTGGATCCGAGCATGAGGTTCCTGTCATGGTGCAGGGTAGCATGCCAGTTTTTTTAGTAGCGGTCAGAGTTCTACTCTGGGGTTTTGATTTCTCGTAGATCCACCCTTTTTCTTCTGAAGGTCTGAGACTCTTGTCTTCGGTCCTTCACTAGCCTTTAGGCTGGGACAGTTATCCTGGGAGGAAGGCCAGGGATCAGTCTGCTTTTGCAGTATGGACCATGTACTTTTATTGAATCTGTCCTCCCCTTTGATGGGGGACTCTTAGTGCCTATCTCTCTACTGGCGGCAGCTGCTGCCGGAATGGATCGCTCCTTGGATTCCGGATCTTTCTGGTCGGGAGCTGTTGTCAAGTTTTTTCGGCACTTCTCGGCCTTTGGCTGGGGTGTCTTTGCCTCCTCCTGGTGACCAGGTTCTGAATTCCCAAAAGTAATGAATGCAGCTTTGGACTCTTCCCGTCAGAAAAAAAAAAATATCAGGTAAACATAATTTATGTTTTTTTTTCATTTTTCATCACGAAGTGGGGTTTACCATTTATCCTGTCTTCAGTATCTTGTGTTGATGGCCTTCCCCGCTTTTGTGCATTGACATTTCAAACTTGTCCAGCGAGCTGCTCAATCAATGCCTTTCAAAATGTTATGCGAGTAACTACTTTCAAGTACCTACGCTTTCAGTCAAGATTATATAGAATAAAACTGTTTACTACTGCCTGAAGAACATTTTCCTCCACCACTTCACAGACTTTCGTAGAAAGGCATAACTTCTGCAGGAGTGGTCTGCTCTGTCCACAGCACCCATGTATTTGGTGTATTCCGAAATAACAACTGGCTTTGAAATTGTTACTAAATTGCCTTTGGTAACTCTTTGTTGAATTCATTCTGTGTCCGCAGTATAACATTTCGCACGAATGAAGGACAATTCTACTAGTAAATGGAAGGTCAGGGTGAACTAAACTCTCTGTAGTAGTTTTGCTGAAATAAGGAACAAATGCTACTATGTAACTTGTTTATCGCATAAGCAATAGATTCAAAGTCCCCATTTGGTGGGCTTCTGTGGATTGTAACATTTCCACTGTACTCTGCCCTTGAATCCAATGGTGCTTTCATCTACTGCTATATTCACCCCAGGTATAAATAGTTCACTGTACTTTTTGTTTATGTAGTCTGTTACATCTTTTACTTTACTCCCCCTTGTTCTAATCATCATTGGCTACTGCGGTGAAGGAGGGCACAAATGGAACATCCAGAACATTTGTAAGAATCGAGTTCTAGAAAACACATCATTAAAAAAGGGCATGCGGTCAAGCCACTTTAGGGAGAAAAACTCCTTCAACTCTGATTTTGAATTTAGAGCCATATTCATTATAACGCCTAGAAAGGCTTTTATTTCAATCAAAGTGACCTCCTTCCAAGTATTCCAGATGGAATATTGAGGCAGAGGAGTGCATTTTTGTATTTTCACTATCACATATCTGTTTGTTTCGGGGAAAATCTGATTCAGTAGCTGGTCAGTAAAAAACTGACAAAAAAATCAATTTCTTTTTCACACTGACCATTTGGGATTTGAATTCCTGGCCTGGGAACTGTAAAAGGGTGTCTCAGAAAATAAGGATCATTACTAAGGTACCTTTTCCAATTATTTATATTATTTTTATTTATATATACATTTTCAGCAGGTGGGTCTTCATCCTCAACATTTTCATTTTCATCCACAACTATTTAATTTGCATCACTGAAATTTTCATTTTGAGTGTCACTTGAATCTGAATTACTTGAGTTACTGGGGCTAAAATCATATTCCTCACTAAAATCTATTTCAAAATCACTGTCTGCTAAAATTCTCATTATTTCCTCCTCAGAATACTTTCTGCCCGCCATCGCTATTTAGCTGTGAAATTCAAAAGCGGAAACATCATGTCGGAATATATCCGACATTGGACCGCAAGCTGTAAAACCCTTTGTTGGATATATTCCGACATGGGACCAGAAAGGGTTAAAGTCGAAAATCTATGAGGGTGGCCTTCCGGTCATCCTAGTGACGTTTTCTCCTGACTATGGACTTATCTTCTGGTCCTTGTCCTTCTAGGGAGTTGGTTTCCTTGGACAGTAGTCCTGTGGCAACCTCGGGTTGCTCTAAATTTGATTTGGTCCTTTGGATATCTCATGGGGTCCTCTATTCTCCCTCTTGGGGGTAGATAGGGATTTTTGACCAGTTTGACTTGAGCCCGTGTTGGATGGTCCTTTGAATCTCTTTTGGGTTGCTCTACTATCCCTCTCGGGGGTTAATAGAGTTTTTTTTGGTTAGGTTGAGTCGCAGGGCTGACTCCTCGGAAGCCTTCGTGCTCAGGAGACTCTGGGTCTGGGTGGTCTCTAGCACAGCTTTGCAGGTTGTGTGACTGATGAGTGGTTACCCGGGCTTCCAGTTTTTCCCTTGTCATTTATAGTTTTTTGTAGGGTGTCGAGTAATTTCAGGCTGTGGTGCCTTTCGAAGGAGCCGCCTTTTTTGTACCCACCCTTTGTTTGCATTCAGTGTCCTCTATCTCGGGTATTGTTTTCCCAAAAGTAATGAATGCAGCTGTGGACTCTTCCCATTTAAGAAGAAAAACATAAATTATGCTTACCTGATAATTTTCTTTTCTTCTGACAGGAAGTGTCCACAGCTCCCGCCCATGCTTTATCTATGGGGCAGCAGTACATTTTTGTTCTTCTGGCACCTTTTTTTCACCCTGATATTTCTCCTACTGTTCCTTATTCCCTTGGCAGAATGACTGGGGGATGAGGAAAGTGGGGGAGGTATTTGAAGCCTTTGGCTGGGGTGTCTTTGCCTCCTCCTGGTGGCCAGGTTCTGAATTCCCAAAAGTAATTAATGCAGCTGTGGGCTCTTCCTGTCAGAAGAAAAGAAAATGATCAGGTAAGTATAATTTATGTTTTGTTTTCATTTTTATCACAAAGTGGGGTTTACCATTTATCCTGTCTTCAGTGTCTTGTGTTGATGGCCTTCCCCGCTTTTGTGCATTGATATTTCAAACTTGTCCAACGAGCTGCTCAATCAATGCCTTTCAAAATGTTAAGTGAGTAACTACTTTCGAATACCTACGCTTTCGGTTTAAGATTATATAGCATAAAGCTGTTTACTATTGAGACTTCAAACAGCCAGAAGAACATTTTCCTCCACTATTTCACCGACTTTCGCAGAAAGGCATAACTTCCCCAGTAGTGGTCTGCTCTGTCCACAGCACCCATGTATTTGGTGTATTCCGAAATAACAACTGGCTTTGAAATTGTTACTAAATTGCCTTTGGTAACTCTTTGTTTAATTAATTCTGTGTCCGCAGTATACACCGTTGCACACATGGATACAATTCTTTTATCTTTCTATTGCAGGGCCATGATTTTATTATCTTTCTGATATGCAATGACCTTGTGCACTTTTATTTTTTTGCTCTTCACTTCCTGTGGCAAACCTTTGCGTTTGGTCATAACAGTGCCGGTGATGTGGATCCTAAGGCACAATAGTTCTTCACAAAGTTGAGGTCCTGTGTAAAATCGGTCTGTAAACATATGATAACCTGTTCCTTGAGACACTGAAAGTAACATTTCGCACAAATAAAGGACAATTCTACAAGTAAACGGAAGGTCAGGGCGAACTAAACTCTCTGTAGTAGTTTTGCCGAAATAAGGAACAAATGCTACTATGTAACTTGTTTCACTATCGCATAAGCAATAGATTCGAAGTCCTCATTTGGTGGGCTTCTGTGGATTGTAACATTTCCACTGTACTCTGCCCTTGAATCCAACGGTGCTTTCATCTACTGCTATATTCACCCCAGGTATAAATAGTTCACTGCACTTTTTGTTTATGTAGTCTGCTACATCTTTTACCTTACTCCCCCTTGTTCTAATCATCATTGGCTGCTGCAGTGATGGAGGGCACAAATGGAACATCCAGAAAATTTGTAAGAACCTAGTTCTAGAAAACACATCAGTAAAGAAGGGTATGCAATCAAGCCACTTTTGGGAGAAAAACTATTTTAAACTCTGATTTTGAATTTAGAGCCATATTCATTATAACGCCTAGGAAGGCTTTTCTTCTTAAATGGAAAGAGTCCACAGCTGCATTCATTACTTTTGGGAAATAAGAACATGGCCACCAGGAGGAGGCAAAGACACCCCAGCCAAAGGCTTAAATACTCCTCCCACTCCCCTCATACCCCCAGTCATTCTTTGCCTTTCGTCCCAGGAAGTTGGCAGAGAAGTGTCAGAATTTTTAATTTTAGTTTTTTTGTCTCTTATGGAGGGTAGTACTCTTCGGCATGGGACAGGAGTTTTAAGTAGTCCTGTCAGTCTCTCAGTGAGGGCTTGGATGAAAGTTAGAGTCCGGAGATGCAGGGAGATTCTTTCTGCAAAACCATCCCGACTCATGTTAACAGCTCCTCAAGCAATCAGCGTTGTCGAACTTCGCTCTGCTGCCTGCTTTCTTCTCTCAAGTCCATGGCGGAGGCGTTGCTACTATCCGTCACACTTGAAAGGCCGTGTTCCTGTTCCATTGCGTAGATTCCGGTAAGATCGTTTCATTTTACTTTATTTCTCAATGTACTGTAATGTAAATGTTTTCCCGAGAGGCTACAACCTTGCGGGTCTATCTTATCGCAAGGGTCTCAGTGAGTCTCTTTTAGTATCTTGAAATTGAGGGTTAATATCTCCTGAGGGGGGTTATTGAACAGGGTTTTATAATCATGTTTGTTATGTGATTCAACCTGCTTATGTGTGATGTTTATGGGCTCGTGGTTGGAACATTGAGGCCTTTGGAAATGACGCGGCCTTTTGGTTGGGCAAGCTTTTTTGGACTATACGGTTCACCTTGTGTCGGGCGTGGTTACGTCCCGTTTTCCAATTCCGCATTTCCGACCGTGTGGCGAAGGAAATATTCTAGTCCGCAAGGGTCTGGTCATAGGAGGTGGTGAGTGCCCCAGCCATTGTGGGTGTCAGGTGCAATTTTTGTTTTACTACTTTAGTCCAAATGTATATATCCTCTACCAGTTATGGAGGATTCTGATGCTAAGACTGTGCTACTTTTAGATTCAGTTACAGAGGATTCTGATACTGAGACTATTTTGATTTCAGATTCAGATTCTGTGTCCGGTGACGAATCCAGACTGGCCTCATTGGCACATGTCAACCAGTTTTGTTCTGTATGCCATTTTAGTGCACCTTGTTTCTCGTGCTCGGGGATTAAAGGGACAGCTGAGCCATCCGCCTCTGGGGGTCCTGTCCTCCAAGAGGCGAGTTCCCTACCAAATCATACTTCTACACATGCGGATTACCCAGTTTCTGATTCCTCCATGCAAGGTGGAGTGTTCCCCCCCGGAGGTTGCAGCACGTTTTCGCTTCCACATAAGGTTGGCGATTGTTCGTCTGCAGAGTCCAGGTGTTTATTTGAGAATGTGCTTGTGCCCTATTGTCCCGGGCCTTCCGCCTTGGGGAGGGCCTCTACAGTTCCCTGTGGGTGTAACTGTTCCTGAGTGTTGTGACTTTCGTTACATGATTGCGCACCCTTCGCGTATTGCTCAGACATGTTTTTCAGTTATTGAATGACCCTATCGTTACCAGGTACGGGGATTTTCAGTCTGCTAATTTGAATGGTGCACCTCATTAGACATGTGGGGATGAGGTAATCTCCTGATTGTCTTTGATTGAAATCTTTCCCAGTTTTTTCATGGCTCTGTTTGGCTGGTCCTGCGGGTAGGCCTGTGTTTTTTTGGGCGCTAACCTCCGGGTTGCCTTATATTTTATTTGTATCCGATTGGATTACTTTAATTTAGTTTTGTTTCCTTCGGGAACCTTCTCGGATCGATACTCTTTGTTCTTCTTCAGAGGTTGTTTTGGACATGTTAGTCCTATGTTAAAATGTCTGTTTTCTTTTTTTCCCCTATGAGGGAGAATTTATGCAGCTTGCCGGTTAGGACCCTTCGTGCAGGCTGGTCCTGTTGGGTTCGTTCGGTCTTGCGGCTGTTCAGACACGTGGTGCTGTTCTGCTTGGCTGCTATGATAGAAGCGCTGAGTGCTCAGGTTATCTTTGGTTTTTCTGTTCAACTAAGCATTCAAGAGGACCTGTGGGTCCGTAAGGCGGGAAGGATTCTTGCACTCCTTATAGCCTTCAGTCATAGATGACCTGGTCAAGGGAGTTTTTCCACTGCGTCACTCTATCTGACTTCTGATACATCAGAACCTAGTGTTTTCCTCCCCCAGGCAGTGGAGGGTTGGAGGGCTTAGCGCCCCATTGCCGCAATTTGAGCGGTTTGGCCTTCAGTGTTAGGGCTCTGGATTGCCTTTGTGGGCTTGATCCAACAGCTTGTATCAGAATAGGCTGTCTTGCATGCGGAGGGTTTTCATTTTGAAACCAGTTGCTACTCTTGGCGCCTTGCAGGTGTACGCATACGCTATTTATAGTGTATCTAGATACAGCTCTTACTCTTGACATGTACTGTCTGTTTGAGTAATGAGACATTTGGGTCTCCTTTCAATGTTTCTGGGTGGATCTCCTTTTAGGGATCTGTACTTCCAGGTGATGGTTGATCCCTGTGGGGACTTTGCTTAGCTTGGGGTTTCCTGAAGCTGGGAAGGCTTAGCGCCTTTCTCTTCCCTGTGTCCTCTGCTGGTGTGGCAGTGATGGGGAGTCTAGCCCTGCTAGAAGGGTTTTTTGACCTTGAGGTATCCCATACTTTGTCCTGAGGCCTTGAGATGTCTCTTCATAAGACTTCTAGCCTTGCTCCTTGGAGCGTTGGACTTTAGCTAGGGGTGGTTCCTTCCTTGGGTCAGGGCTTTTGAGTTCTTCGTGCTATCCGTATTCTCTGGATATGCATTCATATCCCTTGTGTCTGGCTTTTTGGCCAGTTGGGGTGTTTAGTTCTAGGGTAAGGTTGCCTGAACTATTAGGTGCCCGGACCTGTTTTTCTTCCTGAGACTTCCAGTTGCTGAGGCTTCGCTTTGCTGTTTTCCTGACCCAGTCTTGGGTTGTTTTGGAATCTTGGATCTCAGGGCTGGTCAGGGTGTTCCACGGTAGTGGGAACTTGGGCTATGTCCTTGCTCCATCTATCTGACCTGGTCATGGTGGCTAGGTTTTCTGAGTATTTATTACTCTTTGCAACAGAGCAGCCCAGGTGCTCTACGGTTAGCTTTGTGACTTGCGCCTCAAGAGTTGTTGGTTCATACCCAGCTGCTGGCACTGGAGATCCAACTTCTGGTGCGCCTTACGGTTGTATTCCCTTGGTCAGCTTGCCAGTGTAACCTGTGGATTCCCTGCTCCACAGGCGAATGGGTTGGCTGTGTCTCAGCTTGTCAAGCTACTTGGTAGGGTCCTTTTCTAGGACATTCGTGTTGGGGATTTATCTTCCCATTAGCCGGTGGCTTCGGGCCTTGAGGACAGTTATTGCCCTTCCAGCCTCATCCCTTTTTCTTTAGGGGATATTCTCCTCTCTATGGAGTTGGAGTCTCTTCTTGGGGCTTCTCCTGGAGGGGAGCTAGACAGGTGGGATTGGTTCCCCCTGGGGTCTTGCTGACTCCAAGTCAGGCTTTTTGGGCCTTTATTTGTATAGATCCTTAGGTCTATGGCCTTGTCGTCTGTTTTCAGAGTTGGGTTGTACTCTGTGGGGATGGCTGTGCTATCCTTACGCTTGTTCCTGTACCAGTTTCGGGATTCTTCTGTTCCCCTATTTTGGATCCCTGGGGCTGGGTTGGTCCAACTGGGTGTGGGTCTACAGGTCAGGATAGCCGAGCAGTCTAGGGCGCTGTGTTCAGGTCGCAGTCTCCTCTGGATGTAGGAGCCTTGTTGAGTCTATCCGTTAGCTCTGTCTGCTAGGATATAGAATTTCCTTTCAACTTGCTCCATCACTTTCAGAAGAGGGACTACTCTTCCTTCAGGTTCTGAGGGTATACTCTCCTTCTTGGGGGGCCTCGATTGAGGTTTTGTGTTCCCCTTTTTATGGACCTCTATAGGTCCGGCGGCCTTGGTTGTCTGGAGCGTGCTCTCTGCTTGGGGTTGGCTTTTGCGGTCTGTTCCTTAACTGCTTCTTCTTCCTCGCAAGTGCCCTCTGTGTCGTCCTGATATGGATTCTGTGTTCTCCAACCTGTTTTTTTTTTTGCCTGGGTCTATTACACGTTTTTCGTGGTTGAATACTTTGGTATTCTATGTTCAGATGCTGGGAGGATTTTGCCTCTTCAGTTGCATTCAGTGCTTGCAGGATGTTGGAGAGAAGTCTGTTCTGTTTCGCTTGATATAGGTGTGACCTCCTTTTCCTGTTTGGACCCGTTTGGGTCTCTGTGATCTGGGCTCACTCTTGGATGTGTTCCTTTTTGTATTAGGGGATCTTTTTTGGTTTTCTCGGTTCTCCTTTGCCTTGTCCCTTTGGGGGTTTCGGCTGGTGCCCCCTTCATTAGTGGGGGGTGAGTGGTGGGGGACCGTCTGTTGGGCGACGGTGTCTCCTGGAGGACTGTTGGCTCAGTTGAGTCTGTTTTGCGGTCTCTAGTTTGGCTTCTGGACTAGCTGCGAGTCAGTGTCCTTGGGGCTTTTCCTTTAAAAAGTTATCGGCTTCGGACGAAGCGGGTTTTATTATTGGGTTGAGGTTCATGGTGCCCTCAGTATGGGCCGCCTATTGTACCCTCCCGTCTTGGCATTCAGTGTCCTCTATAGCTTGGGTATTGTTTTCCCAAAAGTATTGAATGCAGCTGTGGACTCTTAATTATTAAAATAATATGGTATAAAATCAAAGATATCTATCCAAACATAAAGATAAATGCTGTATGATATCCTCTAGGAGGCGCTCAATGACATACAATATAAAATATTTTGTCTGATCTGCACCATTGACGCCTCTTTCCATTTGCTTTTCCTTAATAGCTGTGGACTCTTTCCATTTAAGAAGAAAAACATAAATTATGCTTACCTGATAATTTCCTTTTCTTCTGATGGAAAGAGTCCACAGATCCCCACCCATAATTTTATGTGGGGCGTCCTTATATTCTTCTGTCACCTTTCACCCTGATGTTTCTTCTACTGTTCCTTGTTCCTCGGCAGAATGACTGGGGGATGAGGGGAGTGGGAGGAGTATTTAAGCCTTTGGCTGGGGTGTCTTTGCCTCCTACTGGTGGCCAAGTTCTTATTTCCCAAAAGCAATGAATGCTGCTGTGGATTCTTTCCATCAGAAGAAAAGGAAATTATTAGGTAAGCATAATTTATGTTTTTATTTCAATTAAAGTCACCTCCTTCCAAGTATTCCAGATGGAATATTGGGGCAGAGGAGTGCATTTTTGTATTTTCACTATTGCATATCAGTTTGTTTAGGGGGAAATCTGATTCAGTAGCTGGTCAGTAAGAAACTGACTAAAAAAAAAATCAATTTCCTTTTCACACTGACCATTTGGGATTTGAATTCCTGGTCTGAGAACTGTAAAAGGGTGTCTCAGAAAATTAGGATTATTACTAAGGTACCTTTTCTAATTATTTATATTTGTATTTATATTTACATTTTCAGAAGGTGGGTCTTCTTCCTCAACATTTTCATTTTCATCCACAACTATTTCATTTGCATCACTGAAATTTTCATTTTGAGTGTCACTTGAATGTGAATTACTTGAGTTATGAGGGTTAAAATCATCTTCCTCACTAAAATCTATTTTAAAATCACTGTCTTCTAAAATTCTCTTTATTTCCTCCTCAGAATACTTTCTGCCCGCCATTCTTTTGAAATTCCCAGCAAAATAGCAAGTTCAGCAAATAACCACTAGATGTCGCTATTTAGCTGTGAAATTCAAAAGCTAAAAAAAAGGTCATGTCGGAATATATCCGACATTGGACCGCAAGCTGTAAAACCCTTTGTTGGATATATTCCAACATGGGACCGGAAAGGGTTAAAGTTGAAAATCTAAAATCGTGATTGCGTTTTCAAATTCCCCCATAGAAGTCAATGGAGCAAAAAAGTTGAAAAAAAACACTCTCTCTTGAAAACATCATGACAATAGCGCTAGCCCAACATGAAATTATGAATATTTCATATACCCGATCGCATACTGTAATATGCCCGCCATGAAAATATAAAAACTATATATACATACATACTGTATATATTAATGTATTTATATGTGTATATATGTCTGTAAATACATATATACACATATAAATACATTAATACATATGCATACATATATTGTACATGTTTAGACATGTATCTGTATGTATCTCTATGTCCTTTTGCAGCTTTTTGTTTCTCTAAAACCCGAGATCTCGTATCTTTGAGCCTTTATAACTTTTTTGTGCAATATTTTTTTAAATACTTTTTATTAGACAGTGTTAATATGAGTGTAATTGTACCTTGTAATGTATTTTTGAAGTGTGTTGTGCAACTTTTTAATTTTGAAAAACAGTTAACCACAGCTCTGAACTCGCGGAAAGGATTCTCGTGTAAATCAAGATTACGCTAGCGATATCGCGATTGCGCTCAACTTGTAATATCAGCTGAATGAAAATGGATTGCGAAAAGGCGATTGTGATGGTGCAGAACCATTTGCGCCTCACTTGTTATCTAGCCCTATGTTATTACAGGGTTCCAATAGATTGACATATCAACAGGCTGAACTATATTAGAACAGAACAGATTAACACCTTGTTTGCTGCAATAGTTTTTCAATTGTCAAACCTCACCCACCACTTTCCTTGCTTCCATCTGGACTTGTGTCTGGAAACGACGGGTCTTCAATAGAAAAGATAACACACTACACGTTAGGTAGAGATATCTGGCCTGTCAAGGGCTTTTTACATTTTCAGAACTGGAAAATTCAACTTTATTTATGTATATGAAGTAGCTGATTTTGTGCTTTGAAACCACAGCCTATTACAGTGGGTTGAGCTTCAGGTAATATCAGATCTCATTATATTATCACTTTGTGTACACACACTTGCTTCCTCATCTTATATTTGTCTGAAACACCAAAGCTCAATACATAGAGAGAACAATGGAAAATTATCATTTTATTACTTAACTATCCTGCACACCACTGAGAGTGTAATCACTTCTGCTGGCTGTGTATACTTAGGCTATTCAATAGCCTATACTCCAGTTATAAAACTTTCAGTATAGGTGGCTATACCACAGGCTAAATCAGCTATTTCAAATGCTGAAATAGGAGTAAAGGAGCTACTTATAACCAATTTAATACACTCTAGCAGATAAAAAAAATCATTGGGAATAATTTAAAGGGGAGAAAATTTTGGGGTGAACTGTCCCTTTAAAGTAATAGTAAAATCTCCCCTTTTTAAAATCAGATCTGGAATATTAGGTATATTTTAGTAGGAATTTAATTAATCAGTTATAAAGACGATGAATAGAATTTTCATATAGAATCTATATTAAACATTAAAATACCCAACGCTCCTCTGCCCACTTCAAAAGTAAATTTTTCTGTGAGCTAATGGTTTGAATTGTTGTCCAATCAGCGCTCTCCCCTTAAGGCACTTTTGTTGTAGCTAGAGCACTGATTGGAAAACAATTTGTGTTACCATGCATAGTTAAGCATTTTATATTACAATCTCAGTGTGTCCCATTAATGTCCCCTTAAAAGTAATTGTTACTTTATTCACATATAGATCTGTTTACATACAACTTTATGAATCAACTACACAATCAATTGTTTACACATGAGCTTCTTGCAAACCTTTTATAAGCATGTTACATTACCTTACAGATATTAAAGACCTACAAGACCATTGAGGAAAGCTAAAACTGCAGATGTACTGAACTTAATTTGTGATGTTGAAAATATCTTGTGTTATGTTGTTTAGGAAAGGGAATAAAATCAGATGGATTCAGTCTTGTCACATGCAGAGAAATGATCAATCTCCTGGATGTATCCTTTCAGTGACAACAACAGCCTTTCATTGCTGAAGACCTGGGAAATGTTTGCTAATGTTTTTGTAGACCATTCAAAACACAGTATTATAGTAGATTTCTATAAATGATATAACTGACTCAGTGTCAGCAGGGGGCGCTAGTATGCTGTAAATCTTATAACAAACTGTACTGTGCTTAAAGGGACACGTGCAAACACTCACATACGCACACACATATATGCATTGTATATAGTAGCAATTGCATGTACGATATATGTTTTAAAAGCATTTAAAACTGTAATTTTGTTAGAAAAATTAGCATTAGTTTGCAGTTAAGGTACTTACTATTTTAAAAGCCCCCTGAGCATTATCATTTTATCTTTTTGCTACGACCAGTTAAAACTGTTTCAAATAAGCTCCTGCGTTGATCAAGGGATCAATATATAGAATGTTGCAGTGTCTCTTTGTTACAGCTACAGAATCGAGAAACAGCAAATCAATGAAGAAATAAACACAGAAACACTGAATACACAAAAAGTGTCTCCTTTATTTGCAAATAAAATAAAAATGTGACATAGTGTAGACTTTCAAATATATAATTATTAACAAGTTTATTAGCGTATGCATTTCACCGGTCTTCCTTATATTTATCTTGTCTTCAAACCGCAACTTAAAGGAGAAAAGGGTGAAAAAGTGTAGACCTATTTCTTTTCAGGTTAGAAACTTCCGCTAGATTTTATGTCGTGTTGAGCTTTCTACGAGCTCTATTGTGTGTTTGCTAAGGTATGATTGGTCCATAACCAGCCTTACCTCTAGGAAATGATTAAAGTAAATTTATTAAAATTACAATTAAAAACAATCTATATAGGCACATTGGTTTAAACGTTAGTACATTTATATAATTGTTCTCTTTAACCGAGATAGTAGAATACTCCGCTTTTACGCCAAATTAGTCTCTTAACAGTAACTTAGAGATTTTATATATATTTGAGATTCTACACTAGATCACATTTTTATTTTATTTTATTTATTTTATAGGGATTTGTTTTGTTACATAATTGCACATTCTTTATTGGCAAACTCAACAAACCAAAGCTTCCAATTGTCCTCCACATTGTGGGATGGTCCCCATCTGAGAACTGTAATGACCCTTCTTGTCTTTGTATATTTGATTGAAGTTTGGGAACAGTTTATTTATGCTCTGTAATTCTAAATGTATTTACAGTTATTGATATGATCAGTGCTATTCTATTCTTATAAATTAATATAATTTCTAATGTTGCTATTGCCATAAAAAATCACTGGCACATAATAACACATCTTCACTGGCTGTGTAGACTACAGAAACTGTGATGTGAAATCAGGTCCCTGATAAACCGGGGAGATAAAATCATTGTATTTTATATTTTGTTTTGAAATAGCAGAGATCCTATATTGCAGTTCTTTTTATAGTTATTGCTGACAACTTAAAGCTTTGGCACTTCTTACAGTCTGCATAAACAACATGAGAACTTACTGTACCATTTCATTTGCTATACTGTTAAATAAATGGATTGCTCTTAAAGGGACATTGTACGCTAGATTTTTCTTTGCATACATTTTTTGTAGATGATCCATTTATATAGCCCATCTGTTGTTTTTGTAAAAATGTATAGTTTTGTTTATTTTTAACAACATTGTGCTGATTTTCAGACTCCTAACCAAGCCCCAAAGTTTTAGATGTATACTGATGTCTACAGACTCCTATTTGCCAGTGCCACTGTTTGCATAATGGGTCTTTTCATACGCAGGGGAGGGAAGAGGGTCTGCTCTCTCAGCCCCTTTCAATGGGTGTCCCAGCCTAACCTTATCAACAATGCTAAATTGGGAGCTTCTAAATTACATTTTTAAATGTTTTCTATTGGATTTTTATATCAGTATCTGTGCATTTTCTTCCTTATAGTAGTGCTTATTATATGCAGTTAGATGACAATTAGTGTATACTGTCCCTTTAACTATATATTCCAAGATGGATGAGATAGGAACGCTAAGTTTGGAGGAGTTCAAAGCTCTTTGGATGAAACTACAGAAATATACAGTAATTACTATAATCTATTTGCTAAGAAAACTTATGTCTCCCATTACAACAAATGTAATGTGCTGGGTACAAACATTGCATGCAAGCTTAGTGGGGGTTTGTTTGCTTCTTTTTCTAAACCATTTAAATCTATTTGAATATCTGCCATTTGAATGTGTAAAACTACCTAAGTTATGTATATGATATAGCACACACAATTCAGGAAATCAAGAGTGATTGGCTATAATATGCCAACTCTGTTACATCACAGCAACACATTGTTAAAGAGACATGAAAGCGAAAATTAAACTTTAATGATAGAGCATATGATTTCTTCTATTATCACATGTACGTCTTCCTCTTGGTACCCCTTGTTGAAACTTAACTTATTTAAACCTGAGAACATACTGAGGTAGGCTCTGGATGGTGTGCATGACTTGAGCACTATGGGCTCGATTTATCAAACATTTAGGGAATTTTCCTTTCTGTTCTCCTATCAGTTCTCCGCAGCTTTCCTTTAGAGAGTCGCATCTGTGCGCCTGTATTTTTCATAAAATAGTTGTTTTTTTCTTTACGCTTCTCCGTAGGAGAGCTGCCGAAAACTAATTGATACATTTCTAAAGTCGGATTAGTATCTGCGCCTTATTTATCACTGAAAATAAGCAACTATTCTCCATGTAAGTCATATATAAGCCAATAGATATATTTATACAGCCTTCCTAGTAGTTTGTTAACGCCCCTCTTCAACAAACTGTCATGTATGAAAATAGATCTACATTTTCATTGTTTTTGTGCTTCAATGTAAGCGCTTCTTTTATATCCTATTTTTAAGGCCTAATAGATATTATTTTTGTGCTGTTATATATTATTTTGCCGCTCCATTATATATATTTTTTTTATCACCCCAATATAAATTATTATTGTGCTCCAATAAACATTATTAAGCGCTTTGTTATAGATCATTTTTGCACCTTTTAGAACCCTCTTTTTTTGTAACATTGCTTCTACAACTGGTAGAGAATAGATTTCTAATGCTGTTCTCTAAAGTAGCTATGGAGAACTTTAATATAGGAGCTTGCAGGAGAACGTTCAGTCCTCTACAGGAGAATATAAATGATACATTTGTACCTAGGAAAATTAATGAAGAGAACTATATGAAATACGACTAAAAGGATCTAATTTAACCCTTTTTTGGAGAAAATGTTCTCCAAGGAGAATGTGAACAAAGCAGGAGAATTTTACAGTCAAACTTGCCCAATTTTTGATAAATAGGGGCATTATTTCTCATGAGAACTTTTAGGAGAAAATATAGGAGAATATGAATGATAAATCGAGCCCTATGCAACATTGTTTGCAAAAAAGTTACACATACACATGCACACTCCTAAGACTACCTCAGGTTAATTGTAAAGTTGTTTTTAAAACTATACTTTCTATCTGAATCAGTCATTTTATGTTTGGCTTCCATATCCTTTTAAAGAGACATTAAAGTCAAAATTAAACTTTTATGATTCAGATTGAGCAGTTTTAAAAAACTTTCCAATTTACCTCCATTATCAAATTGTGCACAGTATTTTTATATGCACACTTTCTGAGACACCAGCTACTACAGAGCTTGTGCAAGAGTTCACAGTGTCTATGTATATAAGACTGTGATTGGCTGATAATCGTCACATGATACAGGGGGCTGGCAAATAAAATTAAATTCTTAATTTAATAAATAAATTGTAAATATTGACATTTGTGATAAAAAAAATCTACTACTCATTTAAAATTCAGAGTAAGGGCTATAGCATTGTCTTTTTATTATGTCCATGCTAATTGTGCAATTCTACTGTATTTAACGGTCCTTTAATTTTATCTTATCTACTAATAGGAATGTGCATTTGTTTTGTTACAAATAAATATTCATAACAAAAAAACGGATATTCATTTTCGTAAATAAAAATGAATATCAGAATTAATGCACCAGCAAATTTTAAAGAAACTAACAAATGCTGAAGAAATTCATCAGTATTCATTAATTTTCTTTATATTACATTTATGGGTACAATACTTACCCCAACACACTCTGGAGAGTGTGCTAACCCGATCCTCTTCTTGCCAGAGCCTCAGCAGTGCTAACAGGAGGATTAGCGCGCTCAGCTAACTTTAGTGTAGGTCCTGGGAGTCGAGCGTGAGTGTACATATATACACTTACATACATTTGAGTCCTTATAACTTTAAAAAAAATAAAAATAAAATTCTATAAATAATTTTATCAGATAGTGTTTTATATAAGTGTAACTGTAATTTTAAATGGGTTTATGTTGTGCTTAGTGCAACTTTTTTTTTTAACTCACTGCCCTTTACACAAGCTTTTCAGTCATGCTAATCTGACGACCGTATAATGCAATTGTGCTCTCACGATCAAGTTTATTTTCAAAGGTGTAATACGAGCAGTCTTTAACTAAAAAAAACCTTATATCACTTGCATGCAAATGTTAGTGTGCCACATGTAATTTAGCCCAAAATCTGTATTTCTCTTGTAAGGTGTATCCAGTCCACGGATTCATCCATTACTTGTGGGATATTCTCTTTCCCAACAGGAAGCTGCAAGAGGATCACCCACAGCAGAGCTGTCTATATAGCTCCTCCCCTAACTGCCACCTCCAGTCATTCTCTTGCAGCTCTCGACAAGGGAAGTAGCTAGAGAGATGTGGTGAATTAGTGTAGTTTATCTTCAATCAAAAGTTTGTTATTTTTAAACGGTGCCGGCGTTGTACTGTTTTTTACCTCAGGCAGAAATTAGAAGAAGAATTTGCCTGAGGTTTTTGATGATCTTAGCAGGTTGTAACTAAGGTCCACTGCTATTCTCACACATAACTGAAGAGTATGGGGAAACTTCAGCTGGGGGGAACGGCCTGCAGAATTAACTGCCCTGAGGTATGTTCAGTATATTTTTTTCTAGAGGATGATAAGAACTAGAGAATGCTGACAGTGCCTGATATAATTAAGGTAAGCCTGATTGCAGTGATTTAATAAACGACTGGCATCATACTTGCAGTAAAGGGTAATTTTCATATTACTTTCTATTATGGCTTAGTATGTAAAACGTTTGCATATATATAAAGAACGTTTTTTACTGAGGTGATAAATCTTTATTTGGGGCCTAGTTTTCCACATGGCTGTTATTTTACTCCTAGGAATAGTTTTTTAAGGCCCTCTGACTTTGAGTGCATGGTGGGAGGGGCCTATTTTCGCGCTCTAATTGCGCAGTTGTTTTTACAATCTGAGACATCCAGCTTTCCTGAAGGAGTCCCCTGACATATTGGACCTCTGTAAAGGGTTTTTGTGCCTACAAAAGTCGTTTTATGGGAAGGTAGGAGCCACAGTAGAGCTGTGGCAGTTTGCTTGTGACTGTTATAACGGTTTTTACCGTTTTTTTTGCTTCGTTTTTGAACCTGAGGGGTTAATCATCCATTTGCAAGTGGGTGCAATGCTATTTTAGTCTATTATATACACTGTAAAAATTTCATAGAGTTAACTGCTTTTTTAAAAAATATTAGAGATGTGGATACTGCGCCAACAAGAGGCTATGGGATAAATATACTCACAGGAATATATAAAAAAGTTAAATTTAATAGACAGAGTTTAAAACAAATGGCTAATACTTAGCTCTACAAAGAAATTCTTAACATGAATATTTTATACAAAGCTATACAGATAATTCTGTACAAAAGATTCAGAAAATAGCTCACAGGAGTAGCTCAGAGGCCGTTAGGTGTAAACATATAAATGAATAGCTTACAGGGGTAGCTCAAAGGCCATTAGGTGTTGAACATATAAATGATCGACAAATAAAAGAGGTCCCTAGGACTGAAATAATGGCGAATTATCGGTTGAGCAATACACTGTATCAGGAGTGTAAGCTTAGGAACCATCAACCAGATGGATAATGAATAAACATATATGTATAAATAAGTGCCTGAGAATATGTGCACCAAAAAAATACAATCAAAAATATAATCAAAAAATTATATGTGATGTGAATAATGCCTGTGCACTGCCGTGCAAAAAAAGAGACAAATTGAAAAATGGTGACAAGTGTGAGTGAATGCAGATACAATTGCAAAAAGGTGCTGGTATACACTAATACAAAATATACAATGCTAGAAGTGATGACAATAAATACAAACAATAAAAACAATAGAAAATTAAAAATTAAAAAATGTAAAAAATAATAATAATTGTTGATCAACAAATGTTAGTGAAGAGTAATAAAAAATTAAAAATTGGGGAAAAAATAGGAAAAAATGGGAAAAAGATGGTAAAAGTGCAAAAAGTGTTCCTCCAAAAAGGGTAGTGACTAAAACATATCCAAATCCCAATTGATATCCTAGATCTTTAAATAGATAGAGTTGCCGGTCGAGCTCTGTCAGCTATCAGCTGCTCCTATGGTATCCTAATAGTGTCCCTGTAAAAAAGGTTCACAACATAGTGTATCCAATATAAGAATAGGGTAGATATTAAAATAATGCTTACCAATATGTCAACGCGTTTCTGCCCTCAAAATAGGGCCTTTCTCAAGACTGAAATATTGGTAATGGCAACAAGCCTTATATACAGTGTAAAAGTAATGGTCTCTGATAGCTTAATTGATTAACTAGGATGTTTGGGCGCCAAACCCCTTGCACTTCCTGTGTGCCTCCTAATGGTTTCCCCTTACTGCAGACCGGATGTTAGTAACCCTTACCGGAAATTTTATTTCTGCAGGTGTATATAGTTTCTAACATATATATTTGCTGGGCATTGGTCTATATCTGGCATTTGATTCATATGGCCTAATTTGTCATTATTGCTCGAAAATTGGTCTATATGTATTCCGATATCGGAACGAAACCGGAAGTGACGTATCCGCTAACGTCACTTCCGGTTTAGTAGCGTCGACGTTGCTAGGTAAACGAACCATGCTTAGCAACGGATGTGTGTTGCACATTACGGCTTGGCTAATTTTTAGTGACTGTCAATTTCAGCTGATCTGTTGCTAGGTAAACAAACCACTAGCCATACTTAGCAACGGATGTGTATTACACATTGCAGCTTGACCAATTTTAGGAGGCTGTCGTTTTTAACTGTCTGTGATGTTTTAAAGGATGGTTAATTTGGTTTGAAGCTATATATAAAAAGGGGGGGGGGTTGTTAATGGCTCCAAACATCTAGTGATGGTACGTAAGTAAAACCAGAGATGCAAAATAGGTACATATATTGCTCCTATCACTAATTCAATGAAAACAGACATTGTCCTTTTGTGTCTAAAGAATATAGTCCCTTGAATGGTGATCAATTCTAGGTTATTTTGACCCCAAGCTTACATACTAAATAAAATCAAACGCAAGATATGAGAAAAGTGATGATGACACTAGAATTAGAAGTAAAAATGAAAGAATTAGGGTACTAACATTAAAATTCAAACATGAAAAATAAAAAAATGACATATACCTTATATCAATGGTATAACAAAAAACAGATTTCATATTAAAAAACAGACTTTTGTATATATCCCCATATTTCTAGAAGGGGTATATCCCTATATTCAGAGGGGGTCATATGATATATTTTTCTCTCTTTGTCGTGATGAACTAGTAAATGGATTAGGCGATCTTTAAGCATTTAACAGTCCCTTATATATGTCCATAAAGGATAGGGGAACTTATATACATTTCTATGGATTGACATCCAATTTGACCATGAATCTATTACCCAGGTGATCGAATCTAGAGATTTTATTTGAATCTAGAAATTTCATTTGAATCGTAGTTCAAAGATCTATTTAAAAGATGAGAATGTACTAGTAGCGTAACGTAAAGGAGGTGCAAGATGTTTCCATATAATCATATGTGAGATATTTGTAAAGTGCAAAAGCGCTGTTATAGAATGTTAGAGTGTATGTTACCTCAAAGGCATCTCTATATCAATTGTTACAACAATCTGATATAAGCAAGATAATGCCTTTTTCTTCTGTATGACTGTTTCTAGATCATATGCTGGAATTAAAGGATTAAGAACTAATAATGCTTAGTAATTATCTGATTACTAAAGGGTCCACTATTCACATCTGTCTGATATAAGTATAGACCTTAACATATAATAAAGGACCTGATTTCAGTCATATAGACACACAGAGAGAAACCCAAGGAGGGTGACTAATGCTAAAAATATGTAGAGGAGATATACACCCAATCGTGATTGTATTGGTGTGGTAGATGGCACTCCCCGCCATCGTGATATCCTAATGATGAATCTAATGATGGCTGAACCAGTTGAACGGATAAATATTTGTGTCAAAGATGAACAAACGGGTATATGCCCTTGATAATTCGGGCTATATAGATGGAAGAGGTTCTACATCTACTGTAATTGCTTAGTAGTAGAGAACTAAAGATATGAGGGGAAGATTACATTAATCTTATATTACTCCGTGCAACACTGAGGCTTTAGGAGGTAGGGTTTTTTTTGTTTTTTTTTTTTACATAGAGACCTGCTGGTCAGTGATTCTGACCCATATTTTAATTGTTGTGGATCTAAAATATATATAATGTTTGTTGTATATTAATCATATGAATTACAATTATTAGCAATCCATTGATCAGACAAGAAAAAATGAGCAGAAATGGATGAACTGCTGAGTGTGAAGATGGAGGGCCATCATAGGCTACATTACCTATATAAAGCTAAGGCTGGAGAACTAGTACGATTACTATAGGATTTCTTTTAGGTCCTAGAATAGATCTTTATATAGACCTTTATATAGATCGCTTGGTTATTAATCCAGATGATTTGATTTTTTCAAAAACAGGTTCTGGAGAGGAATTTTCTTCTGTCCTATATAGATGTTAGTTGGTACACTTCATAGGTTAAAGAGGTAGGTGAGATCCTCCCTATTTTTTAGACCTTTTGGGTGTAAGCAGTCTAATAGAAAAATCCATTTGGATTCTGCTTTAAGAAGGCTCTTTTCAAAATTGCCCCCTCTCCAGTTCTTGGAAACTTTTTGTATACCCATAAACTTCATATCTTGTATTCTACCATTATGTTTTGTGGCGAAATGTTTATAGAGTATTGTTTCTTTGTTTTGTTTCTCAATCAACAGTATGTGCTCTCTGAGTCTGTCTCTAAGGCTTCTTGAGGTTTGACCAATATATTGAAGCCCACATGAGCATTCCATAAGGTAGATGATCCCCGTGTTTTGACATCTGATCAGATCTTTGATCATAAATTCTTCTCCAGTCTGATTGGACTTAAATTTCTTAGTCTTTATTCCTCTTCTGCATGCTTTGCAGGTAGGACACGGAAAAAATCCCTTCACTGGTTTCCCCAGTACATCATGTATGTTGGCCTTCTTCTTCTTTGCTAGACTTGGTGCTAGTTTGTTTTTGAGATTTCCTTTAGCTCTTTTCTCTCCACCTGTCAGACTTCATCTATTTTTTGGTCCAGATGTTCCTCCTTGTAGCCCCTTTCCACAAATTTCTCTTTCAGTCTTTTCAATTGTTTTTCCCAGGTGTCAATGTTTGAACAATTTTTTCTGACCCTTAGGAATTGGCTTTTTGGGATGTTATTTTTCAATTTTTCATGGTGGCAGCTCTCATAGTGAATATAGCTGTTACTATCAACCGATTTGAAATGCGTAGATGTTTCCCATTTGTTGTTTAGAACTTCTATTTTTAGGTCCAAAAAGACAATTTCCTTAGAGCTCCAGTTGTAGGTGAACTTCAAATTCTGGTGGTTTCGATTCATGACTTCAATTGTGTACAAGAGATCTTCTATTGTGCCTTTCCAGACTATTAGGACATCATCAATGTATCTGCGGTATAGAACCAGGTCCGCGCTCGCTGGGCATGAGCTACTCCTGTGAGCTATTTTCTGAATCTTTTGTACAGAATTATCTGTATAGCTTTGTATAAAATATTCATGTTAAGAATTTCTTTGTAGAGCTAAGTATTAGCCATTTGTTTTAAACTCTGTCTATTAAATTTAACTTTTTTATATCTTCCTGTGAGTATATTTATCCCATAGCCTCTTGTTGGCGCTGTATCCACATCTCTAATATTTGCCAATTTTTCTTTGGGGGTTGGTTAGGCCCTCTGTTTGGATATAGTTTGGGGTATACCTCTGCGCTTAGGCACTATCCCTTTATCTGTTTAACTGCTTTTTTCACTGTTTTGCAGTTTTTGTGTTTGTTTTTTTCCTTTAAAGGCACAGTACCGTTTTTTATATTCTGCTTTTTCACATTAATTAAAGTGTTTTCAAAGCTTGCTGGTCTCATTACTAGTCTGTTAAACATGTCTGACATAGAGGAAACTCCTTGTTCATTATGTTTAGAAGCCATTGTGGAACCCCCTCTTAGAATGTGTACCAAATGCACTGATCTTACTATAAGTTATAAAGACCATATTCTGGCTTTAAAAGATTTATCACCAGAGGAAATTGACAAGGGGGAAGTTATGCCAACTAACTCTCCCCACGTGTCAGAGCCTATAACTCCCGCTCAAGGGGAGCCAAGTACATCTAGCGCGCCCATTGCGTATACTTTACAAGACATGGTGGCAGTTATGAATCATACTCTTACAGAAGTATTGTCCAAACTGCCAGGGTTACAAGGAAAGCGAGACAGCTCTGGGGCTAGAACAAATACAGAGCTCTCTTTCGCTTTAGTAGCTATGTCCGATATACGCTCACAATGTGCAGAAGCCGAAGAAGGAGAGCTTCTATCTGTGGGTGATTTTTCTGACTCAGGGAAGACACTTCAACCTGATTCTGATATGTCTACATTTAAATTTAAGCTTGAACACCTCCGCATGTTGCTCAGGGAGGTTTTAGCAACTCTGGATGACTGTGACGCCATTGTAGTCCCAGAGAAATTGTGTAAATTGGATAAATACTACGCAGTGCCTGTTTACACTGATGTTTTTACAATACCTAAGAGGTTTTAAGAAATTATTACTAAGGAATGGGATAGACCAGGTGTACCGTTCTCTCCCCCTCCTGTTTTTAAAAAGATGTTTCCCATAGATGCCGCTACACGGGACTTGTGGCAAACGGTCCCTAAGGTGGAGGGAGCAGTCTCTACTCTAGCGAAGCGTACAACTATCCCTGTCGAGGACAGTTGTGCTTTCCTAGATCCAATGGACAAAAAATTAGAGGGTTACCTTAAGAAAATTTTTATTCAACAAAGGTTTTATTCTCCAGCCCCTTGCATGCATTGCCCCTGTCACTGCTGCTGCGGCTTTCTGGTTTGAGTCTCTAGAAGAGGCTCTACAGGTAGAAACCCCATTGGATGATATCCTTGACAAGCTTAAAACTCTTAAGCTAGCCAATTCATTTGTTTCTGACGCCATTGTTCATTTAACCAAACTAACGGCTAAGAACTCAGGTTTTGCTATTCAGGCGCGTAGGGCGCTATGGCTTAAATCCTGGTCAGCTGACGTTACTTCAAAGTCTAAGCTTCTCAACATTCCCTTCAAGGGGCAGTCCCTATTCGGGCCTGGACTGAAGGAGATCATTTCTGATAATATTACTGGAGGAAAAGATCACGCCCTTCCTCAGGATAGGTCCAACAAATTAAGGACCAAACAGCCTAATTTTCGTGCCTTTCGAAACTTCAAGAGTGGCGCAGCTTCAACTTCCTCTAATACAAAACAAGAGGGAACCTAACCAGGCTTGGAACAAAGGAAAGCAGGGCAAAAAACCTGCTGCTGCCTCTAAGAAAGCATGAAAGATCAGCCCCCGATCCGGTAACGGATCTAGTAGGGGGCAGACTTTCTCTCTTCGCCCAGGCTTGGGCAAGAGATGTCCAGGATCCCTGGGCGTTGGAAATTGTGTCCCAGGGATATCTTCTGGACTTCAAAGCTTCTTCCCCAAAAGGAAGATTTCATCTCTCACTATTATCTGCAAACCAGATAAAGAAAGAGGCATTCTTACATTGTGTTCAAGACCTCCTAGTTATGGGAGTGATCCACCCAGTTCCAAGGGAGGAACAGGGGCAAGGCTTCTATTCAAATCTGTTTGTGGTTCCCAAGAAAGAGGGAACCTTCAGACCAATCTTAGATCTCAAGATCCTAAACAAATTTCTCAGGGTCCCATCCTTCAAGATGGAGACTATTCGAACCATCCTACCTATGATCCAGGAGGGTCAATATATGACTACCGTGGACTTAAAGGATGCTTATCTGCACATTCCGAATCACAGAGATCATCATCAGTTTCTCAGGTTCGCCTTCCTAGACAGGCATTACCAGTTTGTGGCTCTTCCCTTTGGGTTAGCTACGGCACCAAGAATCTTTACGAAGGTTCTGGGGTCACTACTAGCGGTCCTAAGGCCACGGGGTAAAGCAGTAGCCCCTTACCTAGACGACATTCTAATACAGGCGTCGAATTTTCAAATCGCCAGATCCCATACAGACATGGTTCTGACATTCCTGAGGTCGCATGGGTGGAAAGTGAACGAAGAAAAGAGTTCTCTATCCCCTCTCACAAGAGTTTCCTTCCTAGGAACTCTGATAGATTCTGTAGAAATGAAGATTTACCTGACAGAGGCCAGGTTGTCAAAACTTCTAAATTCCTGCCGTGTTCTTTATTCTACTTCTCGCCATTCAGTGGCTCAGTGTATGGAAGTAATCGGCTTAATGGTAGCGGCAATGGACATAGTGCCGTTTGCCCGCCTACATCTCAGACCACTGCAACTCTGCATGCTCAGTCAGTGGAATGGGGATTACACAGATTTGTCCCCTCTACTAAATCTGGATCAAGAGACCAGGGATTCTCTTCTCTGGTGGCTATCTCGGGTCCATCTGTCCAAGGGTATGACCTTCCGCAGGCCAGATTGGACAATAGTAACGACAGATGCCAGCCTTCTGGGCTGGGGTGCAGTCTGGAACTCCCTGAAGGCTCAGGGCTTGTGGACTCAGGAGGAGACACTCCTTCCGATAAACATTCTGGAACTAAGAGCGATATTCAATGCTCTTCAGGCTTGGCCTCAGCTAGCTGCGGTCAGGTTCATCAGATTTCAGTCGGACAATATCACGACTGTAGCCTACATCAACCATCAAGGGGGAACAAGGAGTTCCCTAGCAATGTTGGAGGTTTCAAAAATAATTCTATGGGCAGAGGTTCACTCTTGCCATCTATCAGCTATCCATATCCCAGGAGTAGAGAACTGGGAGGCGGATTTTCTAAGTCGACAGACTTTTCATCCGGGGGAGTGGGAACTCCATCCGGAGGTGTTTGCACAGTTGATTCAACTTTGGGGCAAACCAGAACTGGATCTCATGGCGTCTCGTCAGAACGCCAAGCTTCCTTGTTACGGATCCAGGTCCAGGGATCCCAAGGCAGCGCTGATAGATGCTCTAGCAGCGCCTTGGTCTTTCAACCTGGCTTATGTGTTTCCACCGTTTCCTCTGCTCCCTCGTCTGATTGCCAAGATCAAGCAGGAGAGAGCTTCAGTGATTTTGATAGCACCTGCGTGGCCACGCAGGACTTGGTATGCAGATCTGGTGGACATGTCATCCCTTCCACCATGGACTCTACCACTGAGGCAGGACCTTCTACTTCAGGGTCCTTTCAACCATCCAAATTTAATTTCTCTGCGTCTGACTGCTTGGAGATTGAACGCTTGATTTTATCAAAACGTGGTTTCTCCGAGTCGGTCATTGATACCTTAATTCAGGCTCGAAAGCCTGTCACCAGGAAAATCTATCATAAGATATGGTGTAAATATCTTCATTGGTGTGAATCCAAGGGTTACTTATGGAGTAAAGTCAGGATTCCCAGGATATTATCTTTTCTCCAAGAAGGATTGGAGAAGGGATTGTCAGCTAGTTCCTTAAAGGGACAGATTTCTGCTCTGTCTATTCTTTTGCACAAGCGTCTGGCGGATGTTCCAGACGTTCAGGCGTTTTTTCAGGCTTTAGTTAGAATCAAGCCTGTGTTTAAACCTGTTGCTCCACCATGGAGTTTAAATTTAGTTCTTAAAGTTCTTCAAGGGGTTCCGTTTGAACCTCTGCATTCCATAGATATCAAGCTTTTATCTTGGAAAGTTCTGTTTTTGGTAGTTATCTCTTCGGCTCGAAGAGTTTCAGAGTTATCTGCCTTGCAGTGTGATTCCCCTTATCTGATCTTCCATGCAGATAAGGTAGTTTTGCGTACCAAACCTGGGTTTCTTCCTAAGGTGGTATCTAATAAGAATATCAATCAGGAGATTGTTGTTCCGTCACTGTGTCCTAATCCTTCTTCAAAGAAGGAACGTCTATTACACAATCTTGACGTGGTTCGTGCTTTAAAGTTTTATTTACAAGCTACTAAAGATTTTTGTCAAACATCTGCATTGTTTGTTGTCTACTCTGGACAGAGGAAAGGCCAAAAGGCTTCAGCAACTTCTCTTTCTTTTTGGTTAAGAAGTATAATCCGCTTAGCTTATGAGACTGCTGGCCAGCAGCCTCCTGAAAGAATTACAGCTCATTCCACTAGAGCGGTGGCTTCCACATGGGCTTTTAAAAATGAGGCTTCTGTTGAACAGATTTGTAAGGCGGCGACTTGGTCTTTGCTTCATACTTTTTCTAAATTCTACAAATTTGATACTTTTGCTTCTTCGGAGGCTATTTTTGGGAGAAAGGTTTTACAGGCAGTGGTGCCTTCCGTTTAAGCGCCTGCTTTGTCCCTCCCTTCATCGGTGTCCTATAGCTTTGGTATTGGTATCCCACAAGCAATGGATGAATCCGTGGACTGGATACACCTTACAAGAGAAAACAAAATTTATGCTTACCTGATAAATTTATTTCTCTTGTGGTGTATCCAGTCCACGGCCCGCCCTGTCATTTTAAGGCAGGTGTTTTTTATTTTTAAACTACAGTCACCATTGCACCCTATAGTTTCTCCTTTCTCTTGCTTGTCTTCGGTCGAATGACTGGAGGTGGCAGTTAGGGGAGGAGCTATATAGACAGATCTGCTGTGGGTGATCCTCTTGCAGCTTCCTGTTGGGAAGGAGAATATCCCACAAGTAATGGATGAATCCGTGGACTGGATACACCACAAGAGAAATAAATTTATCAGGTAAGCATAAATTTTGTTTTTCCACAATAAGTTTTCACATTTAAGTGCATTCATTAGTATTTAATTTGTTTTTCATGTGATAAACTAGATTTTTGTTATCTAATTCAAGTGGGTTTTCTAATAAAACCATATTTATTCTAACTGCTTTGAAATCAATAAACAATGCATCCGAGCTTCCATATGATATATAGTGATGTCTCAAACCTAAAAATTTGGGTTCGCGAACGGAGAACTCGAACTTCCACAAAAGTTTGCGAACCGGGCGATCCACCATAGACTTCAATAGGCAGGCAAATTTTAAAACCCACAGGGACTCTTTCTGGCCACAATAGTGATGGAAAAGTTGTTTCAAGGGCACTAACACCTGGACTGTGGCATGCCGGAGGGGGATCCATGGCAAAACTCCCATGGAAAATTACATAGTTGATGCAGAGTCTGGTTTTAATCCATAAAGGGCATAAATCACCTAACATTCCTAAATTGTTTGGAATAACGTGCTTTAAAACATCAGGTATGATGTTGTATCGATCAGGTAGTGTAAGGGTTACGTGTAAGGGTTATGCCCGCTTCACAGTGCGCAGTGTAGGTGATATACCTGCCCTGACCATGCTTTGCAGACCAGTTATCAGTGGTCAGATGGACCCTTGCCCCAACACTGTGTGCCAGACATGCCATTATAGCAGACTTATATGGCTTTGGCGTTGCTTTTTGGTAATTAGATGGCTGCTAAATGCCACTGCGCACCACACGTGTTTTATGCCCAGCAGTGAAGGGGTTAATTAGGGAGCATGTAGGCAGCTTGTAGAGTTAATTTTAGCTTAAGTGTAGTGTAGTAGACAACCCAAAGTATTGATCTAGGCCCAATTTGGTATATTTCATGCCACCATTTCACCACCAAATGCGATCAAATAAAAAAAAATTGTTCACTTTTTCACAAACTTTAGGTTTCTCACAGAAATTATTTACAAACAACTTATGCAATTATGGCATAAATGGTTGTAAATGCTTCTCTGGGATCCCCTTTGTTCAGAAATAGCAGACTTGTATGTCTTTAGCGTTGCTTTTTAGTAATTAGATGGCTGCTAAATCCCACCCCGCACCACACGTGTTTTATGCCCAGCAGTGAAGGGGTTAATTAGGGAGCATGTAGGGAGCTTGTAGAGTTAATTTTAGCTTAAGTGTAGTGTAGTAGACAACCCAAAGTATTGATCTAGGCCCATTTTGGTATATTTCATGCCACCATTTCACTGCCAAATGCGATTACATTTTAAAAAAACTTAAATTTTTTCGCAATTTTAGGTTTCTCACTGAAATTATTTACAAACAGCTTGTGCAATTATGGCACAAATGGTTGTAAATGCTTCTCTGGGATCCCCTTTGTTCAGAAATAGCAGACATATATGACTTTGGCATTGCTTTCTGGTAATTAGAAGGCCGCTAAATGCTGCTGCGCATCACACGTGTATTATGGCTAGCATAATAGGTAGTTTGTAGGGAGCTTGCAGGGTTAATTTTAGCTTTAGTGTAGAGATCAGCCTCCCACCTGACACATCAGACCCCCTGATCCCTCCCAAACAGCTCCCTTCCCTCCCCCACCCCACAATTGTCCCCGCCATCTTAAGTACTGGCAGAAAGTCTGCCAATACTAAAATAAAAGGTTTTTAATTTTTTTTAGCATATTTACATATGCTGTGGTGTAGCATCCCCCCTTAGCCCCCAACCTCCCTGATCCCCCCCAAAACAGCTCTCTAACCCTCCCCATCTGCCTTATTGGCAGCCATCTTGGGTACTGGCAGCTGTCTGCTATTATTTCACAGTCAAAAAAGGTTTTTTTTTTTAAATGTACACTACTGTTACACCAGATATGAGTGGTGGCACTGGGCAAGTGGGCACAGTATACGCTGTGAGCCTGACACACACACTGGCAGGCAGGCAACTGCAATTAGATTACACAGGAAAAAAAAAAAAAAAAAAAGCAGACTGATGTTCTTACCCTAAAAAGGGCTTTTTGGGGACTGTCCTTACAGCAGAGATTAGATGAGTCCTTCAGGAGTGTAGTGGACACTGAATACACTAGCCTAGCTATCAATTTCCCTATTAAATCAGCAGCAGCTACACTGTCCCTCCTCTCACTAGGGCCTAGATTTGGAGTTCGGCGGTAAAAGGGCTGTTAACGCTCCGCGGGCTTTTTTCTGGCCGCACCATAAAATTAACTCTGGTATCGAGAGTTCAAACAAATGCTGCGTTAGGCTCCAAAAAAGGAGTGTAGAGCATTTTTACCGCAAATGCAACTCTCGATACCAGAATTGCTTACGGACGCGGCCGGCATCAAAAACGTGCTCGTGCACGATTCCCCCATAGGAAACAATGGGGCTGTTTGAGCTGAAAAAAAACCTAACACCTGCAAAAAAGCAGCGTTCAGCTCCTAACGCAGCCCCATTGTTTCCTATGGGAAAACACTTCCTACGTCTGCACCTAACACCCTAACATGTACCCCGAGTCTAAACACCCCTAACCTTACACTTATTAACCCCTAATCTGCCGCCCCCGCTATCGCTGACCCCTGCATTACACTTTTAACCCCTAATCTGCCGCTCCGTAAACCGCCGCAACCTACGTTATCCCTATGTACCCCTAATCTGCTGCCCTAACATCGCCGACCCCTATGTTATATTTATTAACCCCTAATCTGCCCCCCACAACGTCGCCGACACCTACCTACACTTATTAACCCCTAATCTGCCGAGCGGACCTGAGCGCTACTATAATAAAGTTATTAGCCCATAATCCGCCTCACTAACCCTATCATAAATAGTATTAACCCCTAATCTGCCCTCCCTAACATCGCCGACACCTACCTTCAATTATTAACCCCTAATCTTCCGATCGGAGCTCACTGCTATTCTAATAAATGTATTAACCCCTAAAGCTAAGTCTAACCCTAACACTAACACCCCCCTAACTTAAATATAATTTACATCTAACGAAATAAATTAACTCTTATTAAATAAATTAATCCTATTTAAAGCTAAATACTTACCTGTAAAATAAACCCTAATATAGCTACAATATAAATTATAATTATATTATAGCTATTTTAGGATTAATATTTATTTTACAGGCAACTTGGTATTTATTTTAACTAGGTACAATAGCTATTAAATAGTTAAGAACTATTTAATAGTTACCTAGTTAAAATAATTACAAAATTACCTGTAAAATAAATCCTAACCTAAGATATAATTAAACCTAACACTACCCTATCAATAAAATAATTAAATAAACTACCTACAATTACCTACAATTAACCTAACACTACACTATCAATAAATTAAATAAACACAATTGCTACAAATAAATACAATTAAATAAACTAGCTAAAGTACAAAAAATAAAAAAGAACTAAGTTACAGAAAATAAAAAAATATTTACAAACATAAGAAAAATATTACAACAATTTTAAGCTAATTACACCTACTCTAAGCCCCCTAATAAAATAACAAAGCCCCCCAAAATAAAAAATTCCCTACCCTATTCTAAATTAAAAAGTTACAAGCTCTTTTACCTTACCAGCCCTGAACAGGGCCCTTTGCGGGGCATGCCCCAAGAAGTTCAGCTCTTTTGCCTGTAAAAAAAAACATACAATACCCCCCCCCAACATTACAACCCACCACCCACATACCCCTAATCTAACCCAAACCCCCCTTAAATAAACCTAACACTAATCCCCTGAAGATCTTCCTACCTTGTCTTCACCATCCAGGTATCACCGATCGGTCCTGGCTCCGATATCTTCATCCAACCCAAGCGGGGGCTAGACATCCACTGAAGAAGTCCAGAAGAGGGTCCAAAGTCTTCCTCCTATCCGGCAAGAAGAGGACATCCGGACCGGCAAACATCTTCTCCAAGCGGCATCTTCGATCTTCTTCCATCCGGAGCGAAGCGGCAGGATCCTGAAGACCTCCAGCGCGGAACATCCATCCGGCCCGACGACTGATCGACGAATGACTGTTCCTTTAAGGGACGTCATCCAAGATGGCGTCCCTCGAATTCCGATTGGCTGATAGGATTCTATCAGCCAATCGGAATTAAGGTAGGAATTTTCTGATTGGCTGATGGAATCAGCCAATCAGAATCTAGTTCAATCCGATTGGCTGATCCAATCAGCCAATCAGATTGAGCTCGCATTCTATTGGCTGTTCCGATCAGCCAATAGAATGCGAGCTCAATCTGATTGGCTGATTGGATCAGCCAATCGGATTGAACTAGATTCTGATTGGCTGATTCCATCAGCCAATCAGAAAATTCCTACCTTAATTCCGATTGGCTGATAGAATCCTATCAGCCAATCGGAATTCGAGGGACGCCATCTTGGATGACGTCCCTTAAAGGAACAGTCATTCGTCGATCAGTCGTCGGGCCGGATGGATGTTCCGCGCTGGAGGTCTTCAGGATCCTGCCGCTTCGCTCCGGATGGAAGAAGATCGAAGATGCCGCTTGGAGAAGATGTTTGCCGGTCCGGATGTCCTCTTCTTGCCGGATAGGAGGAAGACTTTGGACCCTCTTCTGGACTTCTTCAGTGGATGTCTAGCCCCCGCTTGGGTTGGATGAAGATATCGGAGCCAGGACCGATCGGTGATACCTGGATGGTGAAGACAAGGTAGGAAGATCTTCAGGGGATTAGTGTTAGGTTTATTTAAGGGGGGTTTGGGTTAGATTAGGGGTATGTGGGTGGTGGGTTGTAATGTTGGGGGGGGGTATTGTATGTTTTTTTTTACAGGCAAAAGAGCTGAACTTCTTGGGGCATGCCCCGCAAAGGGCCCTGTTCAGGGCTGGTAAGGTAAAAGAGCTTGTAACTTTTTTTAATTTAGAATAGGGTAGGGAATTTTTTATTTTGGGGGGCTTTGTTATTTTATTAGGGGGCTTAGAGTAGGTGTAATTAGTTTAAAATTGTTGTAATATTTTTCTTATGTTTGTAAATATTTTTTTATTTTCTGTAACTTAGTTCTTTTTTATTTTTTGTACTTTAGCTAGTTTATTTAATTGTATTTATTTGTAGCAATTGTGTTTATTTAATTTATTGATAGTGTAGTGTTAGGTTAATTGTAGGTAATTGTAGGTAGTTTATTTAATTATTTTATTGATAGGGTAGTGTTAGGTTTAATTATATCTTAGGTTAGGATTTATTTTACAGGTAATTTTGTAATTATTTTAACTAGGTAACTATTAAATAGTTCTTAACTATTTAATAGCTATTGTACCTAGTTAAAATAAATACCAAGTTGCCTGTAAAATAAATATTAATCCTAAAATAGCTATAATATAATTATAATTTATATTGTAGCTATATTAGGGTTTATTTTACAGGTAAGTATTTAGCTTTAAATAGGATTAATTTATTTAATAAGAGTTAATTTATTTCGTTAGATGTAAATTATATTTAAGTTAGGGGGGTGTTAGTGTTAGGGTTAGACTTAGCTTTAGGGGTTAATACATTTATTAGAATAGCGGTGAGCTCCGATCGGAAGATTAGGGGTTAATAATTGAAGGTAGGTGTCGGCGATGTTAGGGAGGGCAGATTAGGGGTTAATACTATTTATGATAGGGTTAGTGAGGCGGATTATGGGCTAATAACTTTATTATAGTAGCGCTCAGGTCCGCTCGGCAGATTAGGGGTTAATAAGTGTAGGTAGGTGTCGGCGACGTTGTGGGGGGCAGATTAGGGGTTAATAAATATAACATAGGGGTCGGCGATGTTAGGGCAGCAGATTAGGGGTACATAGGGATAACGTAGGTGGCGGCGCTTTGCGGTCGGAAGATTAGGGGTTAATTATTTTAAGTAGCTGGCGGCGATGTTGTGGGGGGCAGATTAGGGGTTAATAAATGTAATATAGGGGTCGGCGGGGTTAGGGGCAGCAGATTAGGGGTACATAAGTATAACGTAGGTGGCGGTCGGCAGATTAGGGGTTAAAATTTTTAATCGAGTGGCGGCGATGTGGGGGGAGCTCGGTTTAGGGGTACATAGGTAGTTTATGGGTGTTAGTGTACTTTAGGGTACAGTAGTTAAGAGCTTTATAAACCGGCGTTAGCCAGAAAGCTCTTAACTCCTGCTATTTTCAGGCGGCTGGAATTTTGTCGTTAGAGCTCTAACGCTCACTGCAGAAACGACTCTAAATACCAGCGTTAGAAAGATCCCATTGAAAATATAGGCTACGCAAATGGCGTAGGGGGATCTGCGGTATGGAAAAGTCGCGGCTGTAAAGTGAGCGTTAGACCCTTTAATCACTGACTCCAAATACCAGCGGGCGGCCAAAACCAGCGTTAGGAGCCTCTAACGCTGGTTTTGACGGCTACCGCCGAACTCCAAATCTAGGCCTATGAATGCAGCTTCCAAATGAATCTAAAATGGATGCTGTCCAGGAGGTGGGAGGGTCTGGGAGGGAGGGTCTGCTGCTGATTGGCTGTAATGTGTATTCTGACTGTGAGGTACAGTGTCAAAGTTTACTCAATGATGACTAATAGGGGGCGGATCGAACATCGCATATGTTCGCCCGCCGAGGCGAACGCGAACATGCTATGTTCACCGGGAACTATTCGTCGGCGAACAATTCGTGACATCACTAATGATATATGTGTGATTGAAATGAGAGTGTCTCTTTAGAAATAAATAAATGTAATAGCATAGTTTTACTTGTTATTGAGCACATATTACGTGACAAGAATTTAAAAATACATTTATACTTACTCAACCGGTGAGTAAAAAGTGAATTACTTTGGGCACCAAGACACTTCTTTAGGTTAAAATATTTTTTATTAAAAAAATTTTTTCCCAATAAACAATACATTTCGTGGTGTAATATACATAGTACAATTTGCAAATGAAACAATATTCGAGTTAGCATGAATGTTCTTTTTCCTCCAAAGACATCGTTCTGGTCATGTAATTCCTAACTATCCATTTAAAAGGCTGATTACCCATCATGCACTGTTAGAATGCCAAAGTGTAAACTTTTTCCCCAGCCTGTCCAAAAATTGGCATTCTAGGTCATTTATAGCAGGAAGTTATAAGGTTTGGAGAGAACATGTTTAAAACAAAATTTGCATTCAATAAAGACAGAAATTGAAATGTAAAACTAATAAAACTTTAACTTAAAAAACAACAACATTTTGTGTTGATGTATTTCTTTTCTAGTCTAATTAATTATTATTCCACTTACTTACATTTTGGTACTTATATGTATTTTTAGCTTTAATTCTTATGGAAGTAAATATTCCCTTAAAGCTCATGCAGAGCTATCTTTTTCTCTGATCACTACAAATTAATTCTGCAACTTACCCTTATTTTGTATCCAGTAGTACCACACCTTGTAGAATGATTCTGTTGTATTTTGGATATATGCTGCGGTTTCATACATTGTATATATGTATTCAATTTTATTTGTAATTCCCCCATGTAGGAACACCCGCCTTCCAATGTTTTGCAATACTAATTCTCGCAATGGTACAAATGATTCGTATAAAAGTGTTATTGTGAGAATTAAACCTTGAGATCCTTTCATTCAACAAGGCATGTGAGATGGTAAGGGAGATTTGTTCATCTTATATAGTACTTAATAATTTGGATAAGTCTACCCAAATTGTATGAAAGCTGGGACACTCCCACCACATATGGAGATAGGTTCCTATTGTATTGCATCCTCTGTAGCAATTCCTAGTTCCCATTTTTATTATGTGTACTGTTTTCATAGGGGTGAGGTACCATCTAAATGATGTCTTGATACAATTTTCCCTCATATCTGCGCTAAGTATACCTTTTGAGGAGTTAAAAAATATTTTATCCCATTTATTAATGTCCTCTTCACCTATGTCTTTTTCCCATCTAAGTAGCAAGGGTTGTTTACCTCTTGTTAAGGCAGATTGTATAGCGATATAGATGTGAGATATCATATGTTTTGGTCTAGTGTGAGAGGTACAAATTCGTTCTAGAGTGTTTAGTGTGAAGGATGCAATATTTGAGATGAATTTGAGGAGAGCTGTCATGACCTGTAAGTATAGGAACCATTGTACAGTAAGAGGGCAAGTTTCTGTTTTATCTGGTTGTAAGTCATAGGGGTTTTATGAATGAGTATGTCCGCCACTCTGTACAATCCCTTATTTTCCCATTTTTGTAGTAGAGGCCTATAGTATTTATGGATCAAATATTTTAGTTTAAGTGGAGTTAAAGATTTTTGTAATAGGATGGTGCTTACCAGATAAGGTGGCACTGTACTGTGACCAGTGCAATAGAGCAGGCTAGCACTTAACAGGGGCTAGTACACTGAAATCGGTTCCACTTGTCTGGATCACCGCTGTTTCCCTGGTGCTGCACGGATTTTCAGGATACTCCACACTCCTATTGTATCAATGATAACAGAAAGGATACAAAAGGCAGAGACAACTACCGATCTTGGTTTAAAAGGTAACAACGCTTTATTAGTCTAATTAGTAAATAATTAGTCTAAATAATCTATTAGTTCTAATAAAGCGTTGTTACCTTTTAAACCAAGATCGGAAGTTGTCTCTGCCTTTTGTATCCTTTCTGTTATCATTGATACAATAGGAGTGTGGAGTATCCTGAATAGCCGTGCAGCCCCAGGGAAACAGCGGTGATCCAGACAAGTGGAACCGATTTCAGTGTACTAGCCACTGTTAAGTGCTAGCCTGCTCTATTGCACTGGTCACAGTACAGTGCCACCTTATCTGGTAAGCACCATCCTATTACAAAAATATTTGTACGAAAAACAGGATTACGCTATGGGGCGCCCTCTTTCTGCTTTTGTCTTTTCATATTATATACTTGTCTGTTCTGCTGAAACTAGAGATTTGGGCTATTCTGGAAGCTAGATAGTAATCTGAAAGGTTTGGTACCCCCACTCCTCCCAATTCTCTATGACATGTCAAGGTGTGAAATGGGATTCTAGCGTGTTTCTTACCTGAAAGAAATCCATGCAGTGCTGATTGTAATGAATCTAGATCTTGTTTGGGAACCTTTATTGGCAATGCCCTGAATAAATATAAAAGTATCGGAAGAATTTTCATTTTTATTATGGAAAGCTTTCCATACCAAGAAAAGTTACATTTTTGCCATCCAAGAATATCTGATCTAATTATTTTATATAAGGGAGACAAGTTAGTTTTGTAAAGCTGTGAGGAATGTGGAGTTAATTTGACTCCTAGACATTGGATGCCATCTTTTGCCTAGTTGATATCAAAATTAACTTCAATAAGTTTAAGAGTATGATTTGGCAAAGCTATTGTGAGGGCTTCACATTTGTCCAAGTTTATTTTGTAGCCTGAAATGGAGGAGAAGACATTAAAGGACCAGTCAACACAGTAGATTTGCATAAAGAACAAATGCAAGATAACAAGACAATGCAATAGCACTTAGTCTGAACTTCAAATGAGTAGAAGATTTTTTTTTTTCTGACAATTTTAAAAGTTATGTCTTTTTCCACTCCCCCTGTACCATGTGACAGCCATCAGCCAATCACAAATGCATACATGTACCATGTGACAGCCATCAGCCATTCACAAATGCATACACACTTATTCTTGCACATGCTCAGTAGGAGCTGGTGACTCGAAAAGTTTAAATATAAAAAGACTGTGCACATTTTGTTAATGGAAGTAAATTGGGAAATTGTTTAAAATAGCATGCTCTATCTGAATAATGAAAGTTTAATTTTGATTGAGTGTCCCTTTAATGATGTTATATAAGTTAGGCAAAGAAATCAGTGGACTAGTTAGGGTGAGGAGGATATCCTCTGCGAATAAGGTTATTTTGTGATCGAGCCGCTCTTCACATGTGATATCTAGGGAGTTTCGAATAGAAACCGCCAGGGGCTCTATACATATGGCGAATAAGAGCGGGGAGAGCGGACATACCTGCCTCATTCCATTAATTATTTCAAAATTTTGGGATTGATGACCTATCGCTCTAACGTGGGCTCGGGGTGGGGAGTAAATGTTTTTGATAGCTGTCAAAAAAGAACCCTTAAATCCCATTTTTTCTAATACCGCCCACATATATTTCCAGTCCACCCTATCAAATGTCTTCTCTGCATCCAGGGAAAGTAGCAGAGAAGTCATTTTTTTATCAGCCAAACGGTCAATCACTGAAACCATCCTCCTGATGTTATCTGGGGCCTCTCTGTCAAGGATAAATCTCACCTGATCTGGGTGAATGATCGTTGGGAGGACAAGCTTGAGTCTGCTAGAATTTTAATCACTATTTTTAGATCTTGATTAATGAGTGATATGAGTCTGTAGCTGGAACAGTACTTGGGATTTTTCCCCAATTTGGGGATGACCACTATCTTTGCTTGAAGCAAGTCTGATGGAATGTCTTTTCCCTCCATTATGTGGTTGGCAAATTTAACTAGATGGGGTATTAAAGTGGATTTGAAAATTCTATAGTATTCTCCCTGGAAGCCATCAGACCCGGAGCTTTACCTGGTTTAAGGTCCTTAATGACAGATGCTTCTTCTGTTGGTGTGATTCTAGAGTTCAATCATTTGCAGTCAGCTTGAGTTATACTACCTTAATCAGTCTTTTCTAAGAAGGAATGCAATGTTTTCTGTGTTTCTTCTGTGTGAGCTACTTTTTTGCCATCATATAAGGCGTTGTAATAGTGTGCAAACGTATCCACTATTTCTTGTGGATTAGATGTGGCAATACCTGACGGGCTCTGTAATACAGGAATTGAGAGGAATTGGTAGGTGTCTTTAATTTTCTTAGCTAGGTATCTGTCCGGCTTATTAGCGTAAATAAAGCAGTTTGTTTTTAGTCTGTGAGCTAATTTTATAGAGTGTTCGTTAAAGTATGAAGCAAAAATTTGTCTTTTATTTTGACGTTTCTGGAAGGCTTGTTTAGACTGAGTACTTTTGTGTTCCTTTTCCAGAGCTATTGTATCATTTTGCAGTTGTGTAATATGTGTGTTAATCTTTTTTTTAAGTATCGACTTATAAATCGATAAGGATGCCCCTAACCACCGTCTTGTGAGCTGCCCAGACAGAAACTAGATTGTTTGTTGTGTCTAGGTTAATCTGCCAGTATTCTCCCATAGCTTTTAGTGAGTTAGTATGGGTGACCGGATTTTTGAGGCATGATGGGTTATATGTCCAAGCTTGTATTCTGTTCGGGTCATTAAGGTTTTTAACTACTGATATGGAATGAACAGACCACACATAGGGGATTATGTCAGTTGATCTAAGAACCGGCTGTAGCAGTTGACTTATGAAAATATAGTCTATTTTGGACTATATGTTGTGTAAAGCCGAATAAAAAGTGGTGTCTGTTGTGACCCCATGTAGTGTCTCCCATGTGTCTATGAGAAAAAGGGGTGACAGCAAGTCAATGACGTCCTTCGCTATTGAACCCAACCTCCGTTTCTTTTGGATAGTATCTGCAGGGACTTATATCTAAGCTTGAAAGTCTATGTTGAAGTCTCCAGCTAAAAGTATTCTCGTCCTAGACCAGCCCGTTAATAGGTGTATACCATTGCAAATAAATCTGTGTTGGCCTTCATTCAGGGCGTAAATGTTGCATAAAAGAATATCCATTCCCTGTAATTGACCAAAAACTAAAATGTACCTGCCTTCTTTATAAGCAATAGTCTCTATGTGCATAAACTGTAACAAGGAATGTATCAATATGGAGACTCCTCTTTTTTTTGTATCTGAGGTGGCGTGGTAGTGTTGTGTGAATTCTTTGGTCCAGTATTTTGGAATAATAGAGCTTGTGAAATGCTTCTTGTAGATATGATGTTCACATAAAGGTGTTTGTATTGGGTGAGGGCAGTTCGCCTTTTAATGTCTGAATGGAAACCTCTTACATTATGTGAGAGTAGTGTGATATTTGGGGCCGTCATCAAGATTAATTAAAAGTATGGTATAGGGTTCCAAAGAATATAAAGCATCTCCAGACTGGCTTATTTGTATAATTGTGGAAACATTTTATACCTCTAGGCATGACTAGGATTCTAGAATTGTAACTTTGGTGTTTAAGTGAATAATTTTCAAATGTTTTAGTTATATTCTTATTGAGTAGGTAATTAAGTGATACATCATGACATAAAAGTACAACAGTAAATTTGAACAACAATAAAAAAACATTTTGGTTCAACATTAATTCAAACAATGTTTCAGCAAGGGGGAGTGTAAAAAGTAGGAATATAAAGTAAAAAGTAGGTGTGAAATGTAGATCTAGCGGAGGAAAAGGCATAAGGTATAGGAGAGAAAGAAAGGGAGAGGAAGGTAGGTGGGAAGGCAACCAGAGAATAAGATTATCTGAGATGGGAGTTACCTTAATCTGATGTTGCAAAAAAATTGGGTCTGAAATTAGACAAGTGGAAAAGGTTATTAAGGTGGGTAGGTAGAGACTAAATCTATTACCCAAATCAGTTCCAGCAATGAAGGGGTATATGGTGGAGGATCAGTTTGAGGTCATCACATCTAAGTGTCCACTGATGTTGGCTCCAACCAAATATGACTGTCTGCGGATTTTGCGTTCCTGATTCATCTTCCCCATCCATTTCCACTATATCTGGGAGTTTGTTAGATTTATTAGCTTTGAAAAAAGATTCCATATTTGTGGATTTGGAGCTTTTGTCTCCCAGTTTATTCAGTTTTCTGGCTGACATGATGATTTAAACAGAGGCTTTCCACAGACCCCTAAGTGTGTCACTCTCTTCTCCCTCTCTCACCCCACAGGTGCCAAAAGTAGAGAAATATCTGGGCTATGTGAGATATGGTCTTGGTAGCCCAAAATTATTTCCTATCTCTGCTCAATGAGGCTCAGATGTAGAGTTAATAAGAAAAAGAGTTCTGGAGCCGCAATAAAATTAATCTTCAGCTTTATTCCAAAGAACAGATAGGATACAAAAAGACAAAGACATGCCCTTTAGTGTTTAGATCAGCTTACGCGTTTCAGCATATTTGCCGTACTCATAGCTTCCTGCAGCTTAGCTAAATCTAACGAAATAAATTAACTCTTATTAAATAAATTATTCCTATTTAAAGCTAAATACTTACCTGTAAAATAAACCCTAATATAGCTACAATATAAATTATAATTATATTGTAGCTATTTTAGGATTTATATTTATTTTACAGGCAACTTTGTATTTATTTTAACCAGGTACAATAGCTATTAAATAGTTATTAACTATTTAATAGTTATCTAGTTAAAATAATTACAAAATTACCTGTAAAATAAATCCTAACCTAAGTTACAATTAAACCTAACACTACACTAGCAATAAATTAATTAAATAAAATACCTACAATTATCTACAATTAAACCTAACACTACACTATCAATAAATAAATTAAATAAAATACCTACAAATAAATACAATTAAATAAACTAACTAAAGTACAAAAAATAAAAAAAGCTAAGTTACAAAAAATAAAAAAATTAATTACAAACATAATAAAAATATTACAATTTTAAGCTAATTACACCTACTCTAAGCCCCCTAATAAAATAACAAAGCCCCCCAAAATAAAAAAATGCCCTACCCTATTCTAAAATTAAAATAGAAAAGCTCTTTTACCTTGCCAGCCCTTAAAAGGGACGTTTGCGGGGCATGCCCCAAATAATTCAGCTCTTTTGCCTGTAAAAATAAACACAATACCCCCCCCAACATTACAACCCACCACCCACATACCCCTAATCTAACCCAAACCCCCCTTAAATAAACCTAACACTAAGCCCCTGAAGATCTTCCTACCTTATCTTCACCACACCGGGTATGACCGATCCGTCCAGGCTCCGAAATCTTCATCCAAGCCCAAGCGGGGGCTGGAGATCCATCATCCGGCTGAAGTCTTCTAACAAGCTGCTGAAGAAGTCCAGAAGAGGCTCCAAAGTCTTCATCCTATCCGGGCAGAAGAGGAGATCCAGACCGGCAACCATCTTCATCCAAGTGGCATCTTCTATCTTCATCCGATGACGAGCGGCTCCATCTTGAAGACCTCCGGCGCGGATCCATCCTCTTCTTCCGACGTCCTAAGTCCGAATGAAGGTTCCTTTAAATGACGTCATCCAAGATGGCGTCCCTCGAATTCTGATTGGCTGATAGGATTCTATCAGCCAATCGGAATTAAGGTAGGAAAATTCTGATTGGCTGATGGAATCAGATTCAAGTTCAATCCGATTGGCTGATCCATTTAAAGGAACCTTCATTCGGACTTAGGACGTCGGAAGAAGAGGATGGATCCGCGCCGGAGGTCTTCAAGATGGAGCCGCTCATCATCAGATGAAGATAGAAGATGCCACTTGGATGAAGATGGTTGCCGGTCCGGATCTCCTCTTCTGCCTAGATAGGATGAAGACTTTGGAGCCTCTTCTGGACTTCTTCAGCCGCTTGATAGAGATCCATCCAGACCGACGACTACCCGACGAATGACAGTTCCTTTAAATGACGTCATCCAAGATGGCGTCCCTTGAATTCCGATTAGCTGATAGGATTCTATCAGCCAATCGGAATTAAGGTAGGAAAAATCCTATTGGCTGATTGGAACAGCCAATAGAATGCAAGCTCAATCCTATTGGCTGATTGGATCAGCCAATAGGATTGAACTTCCATTCTATTGGCTGATTGCATCAGCCAATAGGATTTTTCCTACCTTAATTCCGATTGGCTGATAGAATCCTATCAGCTAATCGGAATTCAAGGGACGCCATCTTGGATGACGTCATTTAAAGGAACCGTCATTCGTCGGGTAGTCGTCGGTCTGGATGGATGCTCCGCGTCAGCTGGCTTCAAGATGGACCCGCTCTGCTCCGGATGGAAGAAGATAGAAGATGCCGCTTGGATGAAGACTTCTGCCCGTCTGGATGTCCTCTTCTGCCCGGATAGGATGAAGACTTCGGACCATCTGGAGGACCACTTGTGCCCGGCTGGGTGAAGACGTCTGAAGGTAGGGTGATCTTCAAGGGGGTAGTGTTAGGTTTTATTAAGGGGGGATCAGGTGGGTTTTTGAGTAGGGTTGGGTGTGAGGGTGGTGGATTGTAATGTTGGGGGGGTATTGTATTTTTTTTTATAGGCAAAAGAGCTGATTACTTTGAGACAATGCCCCGCAAAAAGCCCTTTTAAGGGCTATTTGTAATTTAGTATAGGGTAGGGATTTTTATTATTTTGGGGGGATTTTTTATTTTATTAGGGTGATTAAATTAGGTGTAATTAGTTTAAAAATCTTGTATTTTTTTTTATTTTCTGTAATTAAGTGTTTTTTTTTCCGTAATTTAGTTTATTTAATTTAATTGTATTTAATTGTAGTTAGTGTAGGTAATTAATTTAATTATAGTGTAGTGTTAGGTGTAATTGTAACTTAGGTTAGGGTTTATTTTACAGATAAATTTGTATTTATTTTAGCTAGGTAGTTATTAAATAGTTAATTAACTATTTAATATCTATTGTACCTAGTTAGAATAAATACAAAGTTGCATGTAAAATAAAAATAAATCCTAGGCTAGCTACAATGTAACTATTAGTTATATTGTAGCTAGCTTAGGGTTTATTTTATAGGTTAGTATTTAGTTTTAAATAGGAATAATTTATTTAATACTAGCAAATTTATTTCGTTTTATTTAAATTATATTTAAGTTAGGGGGTGTTAGGTTTAGGGTTAGACTTAGGTTTAGGGGTTAATACATTTATTATAGTGGTGGTGACGTTGGGGGCGGCAGATTAGGGGTTAATAAATGTAGGTAGGTGTCGGCGATGTTAGGGATGGCAGATTAGGGGTTAATAATATTTAACTAGTGTTTGTGAGGCGGGAGTGCGGCGGTTTAGGGGTTAATACCTTTATTTAAGTGGCAGCGATGTCCGGTCGGCAGATTAGGGGTTAAAAACTTTATTTAAGTGTTTGCGATGTGGTGGGGGGGCCTCGGTTTAGGGGTTAATAGGTAGTTTATGGGTGTTAGTGTACTTTTTAGCACTTTAGTTAAGAGTTTTATGTTACGGCGTTAGCCTATAAAACTCTTAACTACTGACTTTTAAATGCGGTAGGAGTCTTGACAGGAGAGGCTGTACCGCTCACTTTCTCCAAGACTCGTAATACCGGCGTTAGGAAAATCCCATAGAAAAGATAGGATACGCAATTGACGTAAGGGGATTTGCGGTATGCTCGAGTCGTGGAAAAAAAGTGAGCGGTACACCTGTACCTGCCAGACTCGAAATACCAGCGGGCGTTAAAAAGCAGCGTTGGGACCTCTCAACGCCGCTTTTTAAGGCTAACGCAAGACTCGTAATCTAGGTGTAAGGTTGTAGGATCTTATATCTGGCAATGCCAAGCCTCCGTATTCATTTGGCAAAGCAAGTTTAGTGAGAGAGATCCTGGATCTTTTCCCCTGCCAAAGAAATTGCCTAAGTGAACTATTAATGAGCCGAATATCCTTTTTTAGTAAAATTAATGGAGTATTCTGAAGAACATAGAGCAACTTCGGAAGAAGAGCCATTTTGAATAATGCTGATTGACCAGAGATTGATAATGGTAAATTTTGCCAATTTTTAAGTTTCTCCCTGATGTATTTTAATATTGGAAGTATATTAAGTTTATATAAATCTCCTGATTTAATCGGAATGTGAATCCCTAAGTATTTAAAGGAATCCGTGACCACCCTAAAAGGGATATTTGAACTAGAATTTCTATTTTTCCGAAGCCAAAGTATTTCGGATTTTGATGCATTAACCTTATATACCCAAAAAGACCCAAAATGATCAGTTATCTGAAGAAGTTTAGGGATATTTAATTTAGTATTGGCCAAATACAAAAGTATGTCATCCGCATACAGCCCGATTTTTATCTCGTAATATCGGATTTTTATGCCGTCTAAACAATGCCGTATCATAATTGCCAGGGGTTCGATGGCTATATCAAAAAGAAGTGGAGAGAGAGGGCAACCCTGGTGCGTGCCTCTTCCCAATATGATCAGGGAAGCGGCAATATTATTCACTATCAGTCTCGTATAGGGTTGATTATATAAGTTTCCTATAAACTCAGAGAATTTGCCTCTGATTCCGAATTTTGTTAAGGATGTAATTATGTGTTCAAAAATAACCGAGTCAAAAGCCTTTTCTGCATCAATTGACAGAATAGCAAGATCAGGGAAGCCCTCTCCCTCTCTCTCAGGTACCGGCAATTTCTCGAAATATTCCATTGTGACAAGGACCAATCTAATTTTTGCTGAAGAGTTGCGTTTATTTAAGAACCCGGCTCAATCTGTATGAATTATTTTTGCAAGAATTGCCTGTAGCCTGGATGCTAAAATTGAAGTTAAGATTTTATAATCTGAATTCAAAAGGGCTATTGGTCTATATGACTCATTTTGAGTGGGATCTTTCAATCCTTTGAGTATCAAGGTCGTAAATGAAGAAGAAAAAGATGGTGGGAAAGAGCATGCAATTTTAAACAACTATCTAATTTACTTCTATTATCTATGTTGCTTTATTCTCTTGATATCCTTTTCTGAAAAGCATATCTAGATAGGCTTAGTAGCTGCTGATTAGTGACTGCACATAGATGCCTCATGTGATTGGCTTACCCATGTGCATTGTTATTTATTCAGCAAAGGATATCTAAAGTATGAAGCAAATTAGACAATAGAAGTAAATTGGAATGTTGTTTAAAATTGTATTCTCTACCTCATTGTTTGTCAACCGCGGTCCTCAAGTACCCCCAACAGGCCATGTTTTCATTGTAACTGAACTAGAGCACAGGTGAAATAATCAGCTTATGGGTGAGAGCAGGTTAGTAAACATGGTGTTACTGATCAGCGGATTACTTTACCTGTGCACTGGTTCAGCTATAATGAAAACCTGGACTTTAGGGGAACATGAGGACCGCGGTTGAGAAACACTGCTCTACCTGAATCATAAAAGAACAATGTTGGGTTTAGTGTCCCTTTAAGCTTTACTATAAGGTATATATAAGTCAGTTAGCCCTGGCAGGAAGTGAACAACTAATACTGGCATGTTAGTTTAAAGTTAAATAGCTTCTACTCCATTTTTGTCAGACATAAAGGGCTAGCTTGCAAGGGGAGCTCAAAATCATTAACACTATTGTGCGTTAACATCAGTGCAGTCAATGAAGCTTCTATTTTTGTGGTCACATTGCAAGTCCAAAGTTATTTTTTTCACGCTCGAGCAATAGTCTATCGCGAGTTAACAACTGCAATTTAGATAGCTTGTGTGCACTTAATCCCTCACATGATAGACTTCTAGGGGTGCACGCACTGCAATTCATGTTGGATAGCGCTCAAGCACTAATCTGATAGTGCGCAGGTAGTGAAGTTCTTCATATGATAGCGATGTTAACGCACAATAGCGCTAATACTTTTGCTCTCCTCTTGTAATCTAGCGCACATTTGGCAGCCTTTAGCTTAAACTCCCCAAATTAAAGACACTTTTATGTACTGTGATTAGGAAACCCAAGCCCCAGATTGTGAAAGCTATAGATGAGAAGTGAAAGAATGACTTGACCCAAAACACTGTATCTTAAAAAGCTGGGGTTTTTTGTTATTTAAAAACATGAAGATAGATTCATATATCACAACATATTAACAGCTTATTATATTCACTGTGTTTTATAAGGTTTTACTCTTAATGAGAAGATTCAGCGAGAATTGCACAACGATTTGCGATATAACTATTAATTTTGATGGGTTTATCTCATGTGTGATAGTCTTGAAACATTGTTTAGTAAGTAGCATCGTATTACTGTTAAAAGGATAGAGAGGTCAAAATTGAAAAGAGCATGGGTACATTTCAATTTTAAATAGAAACATTTCCAATATACTTTTATTAGCAAAAATGCTTCTAGCAAAAGTTATTACTGTTTCCAATGTACCCACATATGCTTTAAATGCGCCGTGCACCAGCATTCTGTCTCAGGACCAATTTTCAAAACATCATCAGTCCGTTTGTCTGTCAATATATAAAAAAAAGTGAGCTGAACCTTGCTGTGCCAACAAGTGGTCATGTATCTTCCATAGGAAATAATAGGGATCACGGCTTCAGCAAAAGTCCACCCTCATCATCATTCATCTGCGATATCAGCGGAGGGGGGGGGGGGGCTGTATTTGAAGTGTTCCTAGACAGCACAGACAGTGTTTTCGCTGAGACAAAAAAAAGTTTCTGTGTAAGAACACTTGAAATAATTCCTGTGTAACCTTAGTCTAACTGTGCCTACACTACATGCCTCACACTAAAAAGGTGGTGAGACAGCTATGGCTGAAAACCTGTACCTAACCTGCAGGGCAGCACTATAGCACTTAAAGTTTTACATAACACTGCAAAGTTAAACAAATGCAGTTATGTAAAAAATTAAAGTTGCGTCTTCTGACTTTTATAACATATTTATATCATGAAAAATAAATATTATTGTTTAAAAAAACATACAAAAATCAGTTTAAAATCAATACAATACTATGTATTATATTAGAAAATTAATATAAATAAAACTGTATATAATGCATCTCTAAACTATTAACCCCTTACACACTCACACCCCAGTGCAACCTAACTCCACTCCACTATTAACCCCTAATATGTCATATCCCCATCACTATAAACCCTCTAATCACCAGAACCCCCATAACAAACTTCCCCGCTACACTATTAACCCCTAATCCACCATATCCCCAAACGCAAAATTCCCCCTAATCTATTAACCCCTTAGCCACCACAAACCCAAATTACCCCTACACTACTTAAACCCCAAAGTAGAAAGAATGGGACAGGCGCAGCCTGACTCAAGTGAAATACAATTTATTTGAACAGTAAGTGCACAAGACAAGTGGCTACTTACAAACATAAAAACATTCAAAGCATGTATAAAAGCAATTTCCAAGATGAAGACTGCTGCAAAAATTCACACTGTACTTGTTGAAAACACCCTCCAAGTGGTGTCAATGGATGCAGTGTTAGTGCAGATAGTCTTAGAAAATGATGACAATGTCTCTACGCGTTTCGTCTGGGTTCGCCCAGACTTTGTCAAGAGTGATTCTGTTCTGTGCTCCAACCGGCTTATAAAGGAGCTGATACAGGTAAAGTTCATAGGTCAGCCTATAGAATGCCACCTGTGTTACAACCTGTTTTCCAATCCCTGACAAGATAACAAAGCTGAATGCTATGATCAGATGTGTTGCAAATAGGTAAATACATTCATGAAAAATATATTAATAATACTAAAAATACATTAATAAAAAGAACATTAATAAAAACAACCATTAAAACAGTTTACAAATGTGTAATCTTATGTAGATAAAAGCCTGAAAATGAATATAATGTGATAATGTTTCTGAATTGAATAACTCTATAATTTAAAATGGTAATACTTCACTGAAAGGTTCAGAAAAATGTCAGCATTGTGAAACCATATTCAATTATTAAAGTTGTCAAATACATAATTTAGTCTGTATCAAAAAGTGCAGTTAAAACTTGATAAAAAATAGATAATGAATATTTGTTAAATATTTGATAAATAAAGTATTGTTAATAATATCAATTAATGGGGTCACTAATTGGGGGGGAGGGGGGGCTTTATTAAAATGATTACATAAATGCCTGTAAATCTAATTCTAAATTTAAGCCAGCAGGGTGCATAGCGTCCAGTTGGTATATCCAAAAGGATTCTCTGCGTCTTAGTGTCAGAAGTCTATTAGGATATTTATTTGGCGGGATCCAGTCTATAACTTGGATTTTTAAACCCTTGGGATCAGAGTTGTGATATAATCTAAAATGTTCAGGTACACTGTGTGTTTTTAGACCATTTTTAATATTGTTAATGTGTTCATTAAATCTAGTACGTATGTTCCTTTTGGTTCTCCCTATGTAAATCATCTTACAGCTGCAGCTCAAAAGATACACTACAAATGTAGTGCTGCAGTTGCATTTATATTTTTGTTTAAAAGTTTTTGTACCTCCAGAACTGGTAAAATTTGTATTCTTGTCTATATATTTGCACATCCCACATCTTGCTACCCCACATTTGTATGTGCCAGGTTTTTGTTGTAACCATTGTAGGGTAGTGGTATTTGTTTTTGGTTTCCCTGTTTGGCGTAGCTTGGTGGGTGCTAATATGTTTTTAAAATCAGTGTTTTTCCTAAACGTGACTAATGGTTTGTCTGATAAAATCCTTCCTAAAATGGGATCTGCTTTTAATACCCCCCAATGTTTGCTTAATATGTTCTGGATCTCTTTGGAACCCTGATTGTAAGTTGTTACAAATCTAACATTATCTTTGTTACCATGTTGTTTTTCTATTTTTCGTGGTTGTAGTAATGTTTTCCTGTCCATTAGTTGTACCCTTTCTTTAGCCTGTTGGATTGTGGCTACTTCGTAGCCTTTTTCCAAGAATCTGGCATCTAAAATATTTGCTTCATATTTAAAATCACTATCCCTGGTGCAGTTCCTTTTGATTCTCTGGTATTGACCCAGGGGTATGTTGGTTTTCCACCTGGGTAAATGACCGCTTTTGGCGTTAAGGAAGCCATTCTTATCTGTGGGTTTACGAAAATTCTTAACTGCCACCTTGTTATTTTCATCTGCAAATAATACTAAGTCTAGGAACTCAATCTGTTTTTTATCAATCTTGGATACAAATTTAAGATTGAAAGTATTAGAATTCATATGATTTATGAATTCTTTGCTCTCAGCTTCACTCCCTTTCCATATTATAATTACATCGTCTATGTATCTGTAATAGCAAATGAGATTATTAATGTATGGATTATTGGACCAGATGTATTTGTCTTCAAAGTTGTGCATATAAAGATTCACATAAGATGGGGCGAAAGTCGTCCCCATCGCAGTTCCTTGTATTTGTTTGAAAAATTGCTCATTAAAAACAAAATAATTGTGCGAAAGTATGAAGCTAATGCTTTCTAGAATGAATTCTAAGTGTATCATGGACTTGATATCCCTATTTAGGGTCTCGTTTATTGCTTTTATGCCAAGATCATGTGGGATGCATGTATATAATGAAGATACATCACATGCAATCCATAAGTAGTCACTTTCCCAATTCATTCCTTCAAAAATATTTATAGTGTGTATGGTATCTCTAAGATATGCCCTAGTTTTTTGTACCACAGGTTGTAAATAGTGGTCTATGTAAATTGAAAGATTGTTGGTTAGAGAGCCAATTCCAGAGATGATTGGCCTGCCTGGCGGTGAATCTAAGGTTTTGTGAATCTTTGGAAGGTGGTAAAATGTGGGTATAGATGGGAAATTTTCAGATAGAAAGTTGAATTCGTCATTATTCAAGATATTATTGTTTTTTGCTTCTTTCAGGATGTTGTTCAACTCTTTTTTATACTTAAGAGTGGGATCAAAATTTAATTATTTATATGTCATTGGGTCATTAAGAATCCTATGAGCCTCTGTTAAATAGTCCCCTCTATTTTGCACAACCACCCCCCCACCCTTATCGGCCGCCCTGATCACTATGTCCTGATTGCTTTGCAAATTTTTTAAAGTTTTCCTTTCATCTCTGGAGAGGTTGTCATTGTATTTGTTTGTCCAATTTTTGTCTTTTTTATTCCAAAGTTTGGTGAGATCGCTGCAAACTAATTTATTGAATGTGCTTATGAATTCCCCTTGTGTTGAATAGGGATAAAAGCTGGATTTACGTTTGAAGTGACTGTGTTGAATAGTTTCTTCATACTCATAAACACTTAGGTTTAAGAGATCCTGTTGGTTTTGTGAGAGAGTTGTGAAATTTTCCTCACGTGTGATTAGATCATTAAGTATTTCTAGAGTCGATTGATCTGAATGATCTAATGTAGTGACCATAGGTGTAGATGTAATAGGTGTGGACTTTAAAAAATATCTTTTTAGTGTAAAGTTTCTAATATATTTCTGAAGATCTATATAGGTTTGAAATTTATCCGGTGCTTTTTTAGGGGCAAAATTGAGACCCTTAGCTAGAAGATTAATTTCTTTACTGCCCAAAACTGTATCTGAAAGATTAAAGATGTTGGCTTTATTCTTTTCTACTTCATTCTTTTTGTATTTGAGTAGTTGAATCTGTCTCCCCCCTCTGCATCCCCGCTTGGTCTTCTTCGTTTGCCTGGTGTGATTCTCGTGTTCCCCCCTATTTGTTCTATTGCTTCTGTGGAGTTCCGAAATCTCCCTGTTGGGGAGGTTGCTAAGTCTAAAAAATGTAATTTATGACTCCTATTGTTTTGATCCCTTTCTTTGTTAGTATTCCCCAAATTTTGTGCCATCTTAGGTTTTGCCCCTTGAGTGTGCCAATTGGGGTGTTGATAAAATTCCTGTTCTTGATTGGTCAATGTGTCAAATCTATTATAAGTTGGAACTGCCGAAGCATGATATCCATGATTATCAATAGATCTATTTTCTCTCATGTAAGGAGGTGTGAAGCAATTGGAATTATTCCGATTTCTCCAAGTGTTTTGTTTAGGGGTATTTGAGAATCTATTCTTATATGCTGGTTTGTATGTGTCTTGATAATTTGAATAAGTTGCCTGGTTATGATTTTTATTTGTATATCCCCTATCGTTTGATCTATTAGACCCTCCATATGGAATGTGCGGTGCATTTTTCAGATGGTTTCTGTCTTGTTCAAATGTCTGAGAAGTCTCTGCTCTATGGCTATTCCCATTATGATTAGAAGTCTGACGTGTCTCCTGTTTGTGATGGGGAAAATTATATGTATTGATGTTTTGTCTGGTTCCATTTTTGTGTGTTGTTTCTATGTTTCTTAGAGTTGAAAAATGTACTCTTTTGGACATGCCAGATGAGGTGGAATCTTCCCTATTCCTAAGTGTCTGGTGACACATGTTTGTGTTTTCTACCTCACTTATAGGGTCATCTTTGATTTTATATGTGTGTACTCTATCGTGTAGGTAGTCGTCTTTATCCCTACATAATTTTTTATATTTGGCTTTCATGAGATCTGAACCATATTTTTTATTTCTCTCCTGAATACTGTCATTTAGTTTTTTCCAATATTCATCTGTTTGAAAGTTTTGAATTTTGGGCAATAAATTGTCTAGAGAGCTCTTGATTTTATCTAATTTGTGCTCTCTATATCTGGTTAAAATCCTAATAAGGGTTAGAGAGCAGTCGTGGAAAGCTTTATCCCACTCTGTGCTATATTCAACCTCTTCAAGGTCGAAGGCTGGTTTTTTGTATAATCTTAAACCCCTGGGGACTATATCGTGTAATAGATAATTGTCTAGAAGAATCAGATCCTGCCACTCCTTGGTGTCATTGTTTAATAACTTTTCTAATTCTTTGAAAAGAGTGTTAGGATCCAATTGTTCCAAATTATTGGTAACCACATTTGTCTGGGCTAATAGATCCATAGCCCGCTTTCTATAGTGTCTATTGGGACAATCTCCAAAGTTATAGGTACTCATTATAATTCGAGTGTGTTTATATCAATATTGAGACTATTATGGGTGAATTAGTTATACTGAGATGGTTCTAATATAACCTATAAATAGTGATGTTAGGTTGACAACCAAAAGTAAGGGAACAAAAAAAAAAAAAAAAAAAAGAGAATTATGTATATATATATAAAAAAACAATTATGTATATATATATAAGGAAAAAAAAAAAAAAACACACACAAAACACCCTAATGGAAATGGATAGTAGAAACAATAAAGTACGTTCGGACAACGTGTGACTTGCCAGTAACAGAGATATGCACACCAAATGTAGTGTCAGACAGTCAAGTAATACTGTGATCTAATGTTTGTTGAGAACGAGTATGTATATAGCTACTCACGTGATCAGGATGCTGATATTGTTAGACAGTTTCTGCTTAAATATTAATTCCGACCGGCACTCTGTGAGTTAAATAGCTGAAGATAAACAGAATGCTAATACATACAAAACAGTGTGGGTTTTGAGATTACTGCCGACTAGCACCCTGTGAGGTAAGTGACTGTATTTGTGAGTGCTCAGCAGTGTCGGCTTAGTGCCTCGTTCCGACAAACACTTTATGCAATGAATAGCTGGGGGTTGGAATACAGCAAAGTATGCTGACGGTGTTAGACTGAAGACAATGGATGTACTGGCAAGGAACTGTTAATCAGTGAAGTAATCAGTATTATCGGATGAATTAAAACTGAGTCGGCTTTGTAGTTAGACCCGACAAAGCTCCATGCAGCCAATAGTCATCAGATAGCAAACAATGTATGCCCAAAATGATAAGCTTAGTTAAATCCAATGTGGTGCCGAAATTTTAACAGTTAATGGGATGTATAGGTAAATTATGTTTCCAGGACTAGAAAAGCAGCCAAAAGTATAACGAAACAAGAGAAAAAGAATGCAGTTAGGCAAGGAGAGCCAAAATTTGGCGCTTACGGTCCTGGAACTTCTATGTGGGTGAAAGAGCCGGTGTTTCTCCTTTGAGCTGGAGGAGAGATGATTCAAGCTGTTTAGCTCAGCGTTGTGAGTTTTCTCCTTCCGGGTTCAAGGGTGATCAGTTGCTGCCTGTGACAGGTAATGGATGTCCGTGGATCGCATCAGAGAAGAACTGAAAGTAGAAAGAATGGGACAGGCGCAGCCTGACTCAAGTGAAATACAATTTATTTGAACAGTAAGTGCACAAGACAAGTGGCTACTTACAAACATAAAAACATTCAAAGCATGTATAAAAGCAATTTCCAAGATGAAGACTGCTGCAAAAATTCACACTGTACTTGTTGAAAACACCCTCCAAGTGGTGTCAATGGATGCAGTGTTAGTGCAGATAGTCTTAGAAAATGATGACAATGTCTCTACGCGTTTCGTCTGGGTTCGCCCAGACTTTGTCAAGAGTGATTCTGTTCTGTGCTCCAACCGGCTTATAAAGGAGCTGATACAGGTAAAGTTCATAGGTCAGCCTATAGAATGCCACCTGTGTTACAACCTGTTTTCCAATCCCTGACAAGATAACAAAGCTGAATGCTATGATCAGATGTGTTGCAAATAGGTAAATACATTCATGAAAAATATATTAATAATACTAAAAATACATTAATAAAAAGAACATTAATAAAAACAACCATTAAAACAGTTTACAAATGTGTAATCTTATGTAGATAAAAGCCTGAAAAATGAATATAATGTGATAATGTTTCTGAATTGAATAACTCTATAATTTAAAATGGTAATACTTCACTGAAAGGTTCAGAAAAATGTCAGCATTGTGAAACCATATTCAATTATTAAAGTTGTCAAATACATAATTTAGTCTGTATCAAAAAGTGCAGTTAAAACTTGATAAAAAATAGATAATGAATATTTGTTAAATATTTGATAAATAAAGTATTGTTAATAATATCACAGCATCCCCCCCAAGACCCTTAACCTAAGACACACTTAGTTACAAAAAATAAAAAACACCACCATTCTAAAAATAAAAAATGAAAATCCAAAAATAAAAAGAAACACTACCGGTAAAGACCTATCCTAAAACTAAAGTCCTCTTAAAAAGCCTTCCCCCCTTAAAAAAAACCTATACTAAAACAAAAACCTACTAAAATTGCACTGAAAAGGGCATTTGTCATGCAGTGCCCTAGGTGAAGTATTCAGCTCTTTTAGCTAAAAAAAAAACCTATACTAAAACCAAAGTTAAACCTACTCTAAAACGTGCCCTGAAAAGTAATCACAGCACTTTTGCACTACAATAAAAAAAACTCATCTAAAAATCCTCTCCTAAAAAGAAAGCTGAGCTAAAATTTGCCCTGAAAAGGGGCATGAATGATTACATACTTTAGCACATAAAAAAACCCTATGCTAAAACCTAAATTAAATGAAACCTAACCTTAAAAAATGCATTGAAAAGGGCATAAGTGATATAACATTTTTGCCAAATAAAAAACCTATTCTAAAAAAAGCCCCCCTAAAAACCCTAACGCTAAAACAAGTACCCCCACAGTAAATGAATGGTTAACCCAATGCTCCCTTAATTTTACAATAAAAAAAATGTTATCTTTCTATAAATAACAGAATCTTATTATGAGATCTTTTTTATATGGGAATCAAGACCCCAAAATGTGCCTAACACACCCTCCAGATTTGCTGCACCTACTCTATAAAATGCCTTCTATGTACCACATGGTCATGTTTCATGTTAACTATTACATTTCATACTCAACCTGAGTAACTATTAATATCATGCATATCCCTTTTTGATCTCTTACTGAGAATAATCTTTTTCTTTTTACCTGGTTTAGATTATGAGGCCGATTTATAAAAGTCTGGAGGACATGATACGCTGTAGCGTATCGTGTCCGCCAGACATTGCTGAATGCCGCCCCCTGCAGATTTGCGGCCAATCGGCCACTAGCAGAGGGTGTCAATCAACCCGATCATACACGATCGGGAGGATTGATGTCCTCAGCCGCAGAGGCAGCGAACCAGTTAAGGAGCAGCGGTCTTAAGATCGCTGCTTCATAACTGCTGTTTCCGGCGAGTCTTAAGGCTTGCACGGAAACAGGGGCATCAGGGGCCATTTGGCCCATGATAAATTGGCCCCATTGACTTCCTGATTCTTAACTCTATGTCATCGTAGAATATTTATCTACACATTTCATGACTATACACCAACCTAATCTTACCCAACTGTATTTTGTTATAGCATCTAGTTTTCCTTTTTATTATTTTATTTTTTCTAACTGTTTACCATAGTTATGAAAGACTTTGTTGTGCTAATAATAGCTAATGTTTATATGGCTTTTTTAGTATTATTTCCAAGCATCACTGAAACCCCTTGTTGATTTCAATATTGAAATATTGGAAAATGCTTAAATAAAAAGTGTTAATTTAAAAAAAAAAGTTGATACTCACCAACTTAAATCCAGATTTTTAGGGGGGCACCTTTAAGTCCATGGAGGGGCTCTTCTGGGTCTGTCCACTTCATCCATCTGAATCGTCTTTTTTTCTTCATGCTGTCCCCACAGCACACTGACTATTAAATACAAGGTTCCCTCTTATATAGGGGTGCCCTTTCATTTCTATTGTCTGATTTTGGATTTCCAATTCGAATCAGCCAATAGAAAAAGCTTTAATTTTACTGGCTAATTTGAAATAGAATTAAAAAAAATCAGCCCCCCCCTGTCAGGGTTTTTTCCCTGCTTTGTTTGCCATATGCTGCTGGCAGCCATTTTACTTAACTCTTACTGAATCTGGTGCAGAGTGTCTGATGCTGCTCATTTCTTGCACGCCCTCTTATGGCTGGACTGGTGTACATCATCCATGTGACACAGGTTGAAGTCTCAGTATTGTGATGTCATCACTTATTATTTAAAGGGCCTCTGTTCAGTATGCTTTGCCCTTCCGTTGTCTTAGACCTGTTTGTGAGTTCCTGTGTATTACCTGGCTAGTCTGACTTCTCTCCTGGTTCCTGATCCCTGGCTTGTTCCTGACTCTGCTGTTCTCTTTGTTCCTGATTCCGGCTTGTCTGACTACCAGCTCTGGCTTTGACTCCTGGCTTGTTATTTGACTTGTGGACTTTTTATTATTTTTTGTTATTAATAAAGGTGTAATTATTTTTGCACTTCTTGTATCAGTCTGATTCCTGGCACCCTGACATTACGCAAGGGCCATGAATCCTGATGGTGCTAATAATCCAACTTTACCTACCATCATTTCCAGGATTGATGAACAGGATCACCGTTTGGATCAATTTGCACTAGCCCTGCAAACCCTGCTGACTCGCACTGCACATTTGGACCACAGTGTCCCACAAGTTATGGCTGCTCCTGTTTCCGCTGCTGCACCTAGTCCTACCAGGAGCATGTTTCGGTTCTGCACCTCTACCTCAACAATATGGAGGCGATCCTATTCAGTGCAGAGGGTTTTTGAACCAGGTTGGCATTTACTTTGAGATGTTACCTCAGGTGTTTCCCTCTGACAGAGCTAAGGTGGGATTTCTCATTTCGTTTCTCTCTGACATAGCTCTTGCCTGGGCTAATCCCTTGTGGGAGACTAATAAACCTGTGATTTCAAATTACCCTGAATTTGTGGCCTCCTTTCAAAGGGTTTTTGATGTTCCGGCTCGCTCCTCCTCTGCTGCTAAACAACTTATGTCCATTCATCAAGGTACGAGATCTGTTGCTCATTATGCCATTAAGTTCCGTACGCTTGCCGCAGAGGTAGGTTGGAACAATTAAGCCCTTGTTGCCGCCTTCTTTCATGGGCTCTCTGATGCGATTAAAGATTAAGTTGTTGCCAGAGATTTACCAGAGGATCTCGAGGCATTGGTGTCTTTTTTAATCCTAATTGACATCAGACTAAGTGAGAGGCCCTCTTTCAAGAAGCACTTGCAGAAGCCTCCTGTTACGTTGTCTCCTACGTGTTCGTTCCCACCCATGCCTTCCTCTCCTCCCATGCCTCCTGGTCCTGAGTCACCAGGTACTGCTGAGCTGATGCAGTTGGGATTCATGCATCTCTCCGTGGCGGAGAGGGCCTTTAGGAGGAGGGAGGGGCTCTGCCTCTATTGTGTGTTACAGGGCCACCTTTTAAAGTCTTGTCCTACACGGCCAGGAAACGCTCACACCTAAGGTCCTGTCGGGGGCAGACCTTGGGTGGTTTATCCTTGTCCCCGGAACCGCTAAAGGAGAAACCTTTGGTCACGGTTGTCCTTTCCTGGGTGGACTCCTCCATAGTCACCCAGGCTCTTGTTGACTCCGGTGCTGCAGGCTATTTCATTGACAGTGCTTTTGTATCAAAGCACTCCATTCCTGTATTGCCTCGGTCCGTTCCGCTTGCTATTGAGGCCATTGATGGCAGGCCCCTTCAGCCCGCACACGTTACTCACAAAACCGCTCCGTTATCCATGGCTGTTGGGGCTCTCCATTTTGAAACCCTCCAGTTCCAGGTGATAAACTCTCTGCATTTTCCGGTTGTTCTGGGTTATCCCTAACTCTAAAAGCACAATCCCAGTCCAGGATACAAAATCCTGGCGCAGGTCCGAAATTTTGTCATGGGGCACGCAATGTATCTCCACTTGTCTTTGGAAACCAGTCAAAGTCTTGTGTACTTCTTCGGTATCTCAATTGCCAGAGGAGTACCGAAAGTTCCTAGACGTTTTTGACAAGGTGCGTGCCAGTATGTTGCCTCCTCACCGGTCTTACGATTGTGCCATAGACCTGCAACCCGGAGCCATTCCTCCTCAGGGCCGGGTTTACCCTCTGTCTGTTGCGGAGAATTGTGCTATGGAGGAGTATGTTGCCGATGCTCTGTCATGGGGGACCATCCACAAATCCTGCTCTCCTGCAGGGGCTGGCTTCTTCTTCATGAAGAAAAAGGGTGGCGAGTTAAGACCATGCATCGATTATAGGGGTCTTAATCGTCTTACCATTAAGAATGCTTACCCTATTCCGCTCATTACGGAACTCTTTGACCGCCTCAAGGGAGCTACGGTCTTTTCTAAACTTGATTTAAAAAGGAGCATACAATCTCGTTAGGATTAAGGAGGGCCACAAATGGAAAACAGCATTTAACACCAGGAGCGGGCATTATGAGTATCTTGTAATGCCCTTTGGCCTATGTAATGCTCCAGCTGTTTTTCAGGAATTTATTAATGATGTCCTACGAGCTATGTTGCAACAGTGTGTTGTGGTGTATTTAGATGATATCCTCATACACTCACCCACTCTTGAGGCTCATCATTCTGATGTTACACAGATACTTTTGAGATTACATGAGAATGGCCTGTTTTGTAAACTCGAGAAATGTGAGTTCCATCAGACTCAAGTAACCTTCCTAGGTTATGTAATCTCCGTTGTAGGGTTCTCCATGGATCCTGACAAGTTGTCTGCAGTCCTGCAGTGGCCTGGTCCAGTTGGTCTTCGCTCTATTCAACATGTTTTGGGCTTTGCCAATTACTATAGGAAGTTTATTAAAAACTTTTCTTCCTTGGTCAAACCTATCACTGACATGATTCGTAAGGAGAATGATCCCCTCCATTGGTCACCTACTGCCAACAAGGCTTTTGAGAGTCTTAAGACTGCCTTTGCTGCCGCTCCAGTTCTGGCTCATCCTAACCCTATCTTGCCTTTCATTCTTGAGGTCGATGCGTCTGAGACTGGAGTAGATGCCCTCTTGTCTCAATGTCCTACACTTGATGGTTCCTTGCATCCATGCGGTTTCTTATCTATGAAAATGTCTCCAGCGGAATGCAATTATGAAATTGGCAACAGGGAATTACTGGCCATAATTTTGGCACTCAAGGAATGGAGGCACCTTCTCGAGGGTACTAGCGTACCAGTGCTCATTCTTACTGACCACAATAATTTGACTTATCTATCCAAAGCAAAACGTTTGTCGCAGATGGGCGCTATTTTTGTCTCCTACCTGCCTGGTAGTAAGAATGTTAGGTCTGATGCCCTCTCTCGACAATTTTCGCCTCTGTCCATGGAGGAGTCTGTACCTCCAGTTATACCTCCTGACCATATTTTGGATACCATAGTACTAATTTGACTTCTCCCTTGGGGGTGGAGATCCTGGCTGCACAAACCAATGCACCTCCTGAGAAACCTAGTTGTAAGTGCTTTGTTCCTGAGAATCTTCAAACTAAACTATTGCACACTTACCACTAAAGCCGCAGGTCACCCGGGCAAGAAACAAATAATTTGATCTGTCACTCGACAATTCTGGTGGCCAGGTCTTTGTTCTGATGTTGCTGCATATGTGTCCTCCTGCTCAGTCTGTGCACAGAATAAGACTCCTCGACGTCTTCCTGTGGGTCTTCTTCAACCTATTGCTAATGGTGAGCATCCTTGGGCACATCTTTCCATGGCCTTCATTGTCGAGTTTCCTGTTTCCAATGGCAATACTGTTATCCTAATGGTGGTTGACCGTTTTTCTAAAATGTCACATTGCATTCCCTTGAATAAGCTGTCTACTGCTCAGGAATCAATTTTTGCCTGGGAGGTCTTCCGTTTACATGGGTTACCCAAAGAGATAGTCTCGGACCAGGGTAGCCAGTTTGTCTCCAGATTTTGGGGTTCCTTTTGTGCTCAAAGGGGGATCCAGCTTTCATTCTCCTCGGCATATCACCCTCAATCCAATGGGGCTGCGGAATGGTCTAATCAAGCTCTGGAACAGTTCCTCCATTGCTATGTCTCAGATCACCACAATAATTGGTCTGAACTGTTACCTTGGGCAGAGTTCGCTCGTAATAGTGCTATTATTAATGCTTCCTCCCAGTTATCCCCGTTCATGGTGAATTATGGGTTCCAACCATCCTTGTTACCCGATTCATTCATGTCTCAGGAGCATCTCCGGCAACTCCGTTCCACGTGGGTGCAGATTCAGGATTGCCTTCATCGTTCTATGCAGCGCCAAAAGTTCCAGGCTGATCGTAGGCATCTGCCCACGCCTTCCTACCAGGTTGGTGAGAGGGTTTGGCTGTCCTCCGGCAACTTGAACCTTCGGGTGCCTTCCAATAAACTGGCTCCCCGTTATGTTGGTCCTTTTTGAATACTCAGACGGGTCAATCCTGTGGCCTATGCTCTTGACCTTCCTCCTGCAATGTGCATCTCCAATGTTTTTCATGTCTCCCTCTTGAAACCATTGGTTTGTAATCGGTTTACCACTGTGTTGCCTCGTCCTCATCCTATCTCTGTTGACAATCATGAAGAATATGAGGTCAGCAGCATTATTGTCTCTCGTATGTCCAGGAGCCGCATACAGTATTTGGTTCACTGGAGGGGCTACGGTCCAGAGGAGCGTTCATGGGTTCCCTCCTCTGATGTTCATGCTCCCACCCTCCTCTGTGCCTTCCATGCCCGTTTCCCCAATAAGCCTTTTGTCCTCCCACTAGGAGGGGTCATTGAGGGGAGGGTACTGTCATGGTTTTTTCCCTGCTTTGTTTGCCATGTGCTGCTGGCAGCCATTTTACTTACCTCTTACTGAATCTGGTGCAGAGTGTCTGATGCTGCTCATTTTTTGCACGCACTCTTATGGCCGGACTGGTGTACATCATCCATGTGAGATAGGTTGCAGTCTCAGTATTGTGATGTCATCACTTATTATTTAAAGGGCCTCTTTTCAGTATGCTTTGCCCTTGCGTTGTCTCAGACTTGTTTGTGAGTTCCTGCGTATTACCTGGCTAGTCTGACGTCTCTCCTGGTTCCTGATCCCTGGCTTGTTCCTGAATCTGCTGTTCTCCTTGTTCCTGATTCCGGTTTGTCTGACTACTTGCTTTGGCTCCTGACTCGGCTCGTCTGACTATTCACTTTGGCTTCTGACTCGGCTCGTCTGACTACCAGCTCTGTCTTTGACTCCTGGCTTGTTATTTGACTTGTGGACTTTTTATTATTTTTTGTTATTAATAAAGGTGTGATTATTTTTGCACTTCTCGTCTCAGTCTGATTCCTGGCACCCTGACACCCCCCTATATTAGGGTGAAGCTTGCATTCAATCATCAGTGTGCTGCAGGGACAGCATGAAGATACATTAAATGGAAGATGGAAGAAAAGAAGACGCATCAAATGGAAGATCAAAGAAAAGGACAGCCCTAGAGGAGCTGCCCCCTTAAGGAGCTGGATTCAAGTTGGTGAGTACCAAATTTTGGGATTTAGAGTTAGGTTTTTTTTTGGGGGGGGCACTTTTTTTCGGATAGGTTTTATTTATTTGACAAACTAGCTAAATCACTTATGCCCTTTCCAGGGCCTTTTTTTAGGATAGTTTTTTGTATTGGGTGAGCTTAATCCTCTATGCCATTTTCAGTGGATTTTTTTTTTTAGGATACGGTTTTTAGATTTTTTTTTTTTTTTTTTTAAGATTAGAATTTTTGAAAGATACATTTTTTTATGTTAGTGCAAAAGAGCTGTGATTTCTTTAAAGCAATGCCTGACAAATGCCAATTAGGGGTTATCTTTGTAGGCTGAGATACGTTTGTTGTGTGATATATTTAAAAGGGATCCTTTACTTTACATTGTCAATGTAGGGGGCAATGCTGCTTGGAATATATCTCCAGTATTGCCATCCATTGCAATGTATAGTAAAACGCCTCTCTGTGATGTTGCCTTTAAAGGGACAGTATACACAAATTTTCATATAACTGCATGTAATAGACACTACTATAAAGAAGAATATGCACAGATACTGATCTAATAATCCAGTATAAAACCTTTTAAAAACTTACTTAGAAGTTCTGAGTTTAGCACTGTTGATGAGGTTAAGCTGGGACACCCAGTGAAAGGGGCAGGAAAACATAAAGAGCAGACACTCCCTCCCCCCTTCCCTGCATATGAAAAGACAGATTACACAAACAGGAGCCGCAGGAATCTGTGTACATCAGTATACATCTAAAATTTGGGGCTTGGTTAGGAGTCTGAAAATCAGCAAAATGTTATTAAAAAATAAGCAAAACTATACATTGTTACAAAAACAGATGGGTTATATAAATGGATCATCTACAAATATTCGATGCAAAAATCTAGTGTACAATGTCTCTTTAAGCACTGATGTCACCCGCTTAGAATATTTTTCTGTCTTTCTAAGCATGGTGATGGATCTCTTTTTAATATCTTGCCGCATCGTGGAACTCAGAGAGGCGGTGTGTTTTGTGCAACAACTTGTGTCATACAAGCCACTGCTGACTCTCTGAGAAAGTTTGGTGTTTGAATGCTGGCACACTGGCATTTGCAGCATATGGAGCCTATTTATCAAGCCGTCAACCGCAAATACGCTGGAATTCCGCAGCGTAATTGTGGAGATCTTGATTTGCCTTATTTATCAAAGGCTACAGACTGGCAAAAGTAGAATTTTGTGACTTAACATACGATCCGCCGGTCTCAGTCCGACACAGATCGATGCTTACGTCATTACAGATGTTCCGAATGCAAATTCTGCACTATCTGACTACTTTTGCAAGTTAACAAAAATCTACCAGATACGCTCGCCACTATTCCGGCCCAGCGTACCTGATTTTCAATCCGCCGCCCTGGAGGCGGTGGAAGCCATCGGAATCAATGGGAGTCTGAAAGCAGCGAAAGCTCATGTTCGCTGCTGCCCGATATCCCATTGATTCCTATGGGAGAATAAAATTTAAGTTTACACCTAACACCCTAACATGTACCCCGAGTCTAAACACCCCTAATCTGCCACCCCCTACACCGCCGCCACCTACATTATACTTATTAACCCCTATTCTGCCGCCCCGACATCGCCGCCACTTAAATATACTTATAAACCCCTAATCTGCCGTCCCAACACCGCCGCTACCTACATAAATTTATTAACCCCTATCCCGCCGCTCCCGAACCCCACCACAACTAAATAAAGTTATTAACGCCTAAAGCCCTGGCCTCCCACATCACTACAACTTACTAAACCTATTAACCCCTAAACTGTCAACCCCCCACATCGCTATAAACTAAATTAAACTATTAACCCCTAAACCTAAAAACCCGCTAACTTTATATTAAATATTAACTCATCCCTATCTTATAATACATTTAAACTTACCTTTAGATTCAAATTAAACGATATTAAACTAATAATTAACCTACCCTAACTATTATACTAAAATTACAATAAACTACAAATTAAATTAACTATATTATATATTGAATCACCTAACCCTACTCAAATAATTTAAATCTACACTAAAAAATTACAAAGTTACAAAAAACTAACAACTAAGTTACAAAAAATAACAAACACTAAGTTACACAAAGAAATCAGTTTTTTTACCTGTAAATAAAAAATACAAATACCCCCCAACAGTAAAACCCACCTCCCACACAACCAACCCCCCAAATAAAAACCTAATCTAAAAAAACCTAAGCTCCCCATTGCCCTGAAAAGGGCATTTGGATGGGCATTGCCCTTAAAAGGGCATTTAGCTCTATTGTAGCCCAAACCCTAACCTAAAAATAAAACCCACCCAATACACCCTTAAAAAATCCTAACACTAACCCCAGAAGATTTACTTACAGTTTTGAAGATCCGACATCCATCCTCCAAGAAGCCGGCAGAAGTCTTCATCCAAGCGGCCGAAGTCTTCATCCAAGCCCGCAGCAGTCTTCACCCAGACGGCATTTCTATCTTCATCCATCCGGCGCTGAGCGGCTCCATCTTCAAGACATCCGACGCGGAACATCCTCTTCTGACGACGGCTTCTTCGGAATTAAGGTTCCTTTAAATGACGTCATCCAAGATGGCGTCCCTTAGATTTCAATTGGCTGATAGAATTCTATCAGCCAATCGGAATTAAGGTTGAAAAAATCCTATTGGCTGATCCAATCAGCCAATAGGATTGAGCTCGCATTCTATTGGCTGTTCCAATCAGCTATTTGTAGTTTATTGTAGGTTAGGGTTTTTTTTTTTATTTTGGGGGGCTTTTTTATTTTCATAGGGCCCTTAGATTAGGTGTAATTAGTTTAAATTTTTTGTAACTTGGTGTTTATTTTTTTGTGTAACTTAGTGTTTGTTATTTTTTGTAACTTAGTTGTTAGTTTTTTGTAACTTTGTAATTTTTTAGTGTAGATTTAAATTATTTGAGTAGGGTTAGGTGTTTAAATATATAATATAGTTAATTTAATTTGTAGTTTAATGTAATTTTAGTATAAAAATTAGGGTAGATTAATTATTAATTTAATATAGTTTATTGTAATTTTAGTATAATAGTTAGGGTAGATTAATTATTAATTTAATATAGTTTATTGTAATTTTAGTATAATAGTTATGGTAGATTAATTATTAATTTAATATAGTTTATTGTAATTTTAGTATAATAGTTAGGGTAGGTTAATTATTAATTTAATATAGTTTATTGTAATTTTAGTATAATAGTTAGGGTACGTTAATTATTAGTTTAATATAGTTTAATTTAAATCTAAAGGTAAGTTTAAATTTATTATAAGATAGGGATGAGTTAATATTTAATATAAAGTTAGCGGGTTGTTAGGTTTAGGGGTTAATAGGTTAATTTAGTTTATGGCGATGTCGGGGGCTGGCGGTTTAGGGGTTAATAACTTTATTTAGTTGCGATGGGCTCCGGGAGCAACGGGATAGGGGTTAATAACATAATGTAGGTGGCGGCGGAGTAGGGGGCAGCAGATTAGGGGTTAATAACATAATGTAGGTGGCGGTGGGCTCCGGGAGAGGAGGGATAGGAGTTAATACATTTATTAGAGTTGCGGTGGGCTCCGGGAGCGGCGGGTTAGGGGTTAATAACTTTATTTAGTTGCGGCGGGGTCGGGGAGCGGCGGGATAGGGGTTAATAACTTTATTAGAGTGGCGGTGGGCTCCGGGAGTGGCGGGATAGGGATTAAACAGTTTAGTATAGTGGCGGTGTTTAGTGACAGTATACAAATAAAGCTGGGAAAAAGCCGAATAGCAGCGAGATCGATGACTGTTAGTTAACAACAGTCCGCTGCTCATCGCCCCGTACTTGGTGCACGGCTTTTTGACAGCTTTTTTATTAACTATGGAGAACGTATTAAGGTCCACGGCAGCGATGTTAGGCGAACGTATTGGTGCCGGCGAATGCAGCACAGTTGACGCTTGATAAGTAGTGATGTCGCGAACCTAAAATTTTGCGTTCGCAAACAGCGAACACGAACTTTCGCAAAAGTTCGTGAACGGGCGAACCCGGCGAACCGCCATTGACTTCAATAGGCAGGCGAATTTTAAAACCCACAGGGACTCTTTCTGGCCACAAAAGTGATGAAAAAGTTGTTTCAAAGGGACTAACACCTGGACTGTGGCATGCCGGAGGGGGATCCATGGCAAAACTCCCATGGAAAATTACATAGTTGATGCAGAGTCTGTTTTTAATCCATAAAGGGCATAAATCACCTAACATTCCTAAATTGTTTGGAATAACGTGCTTTAAAACATCAGGTATGATGTTGTATCGTTCAGGTAGTGTAAGGGTTACGCCCGCTTCACAGTGACAGACCACTCCCCATTTAACGCACCGCAAACAACCGCAAACAGTCCATTTGCACAACCGCAAACTCCCCATTTGCACATGGTTGGATACCAAGCTAGCCATGTCCCGTTCCTTGTCCTCACTGATGTCACTGCACGTGCAATCACTTCCTGGGGTAACAGAAAATGCTCCACCCACAAGATGCTCCTATTATATTACTGCACTGAGGATGCTGCCTGTATCTGTGTGTCCTGCTCCCTGGCCGGAGAGCACAGGGGACACCAGGTCGAGCTGCTGAATGAGGCTTCTGAGAAGAAGAAAAAGAAACTGAGAAATGTTCTGCAGAAACTGACCACAAAGAGAGAGGAGACTGAGAAAAGAGTCCAGAGTCTGCAGAAGCACAGGAGAGGGGTGCAAGAGAAAGCAGCTGGTGTAACAGAGAGGAAACAGCTGGAAGACCTAGAGAAGCAAGTACTGAGTGAGATCACCCGGCAGCAGGAGAAAGGTTTTACTCACAATCTCTGATCTGATCCAGCAGCTGGGAAAAAGAGAACGACGAGCTAACCAGGAAGATTTGTCACTTTGAGGAGCTGTGCAACATGACTGACCCATTAACTGTCCTACAAGAACAGGAATCACACAGAGATGAGATGCTTGGTCGGTCCTCCTACTTCCAATTTGGGGCACTGCGGGTGCAATCTAATGTGCCACCAGATAGGAGTGGTGTGTTAACTAGTACTATTCTTATCAGTTTAATCCCTGTTATGTCCCCTATCAGGGGACGTGTATATGGCATCGATTTTAGGAACCCGGAGATGATTTTAGGAACCGGGAGATGGAAAAAGATGCTTGGTCGGTCCGGCCACGAGATAGATAGATAGATACATAGATTAGATAGATAGATTAATAGAAGCAATAGATACATTTGATGATAGATACGATAGATACATAGATAGATTTGATAGATAAATAGATAGATTTGATAGATAGATAATTTCCCAGACAGAGAATTACAAGACGGGCGGTCTGGGACCCATGGTAAGGTTCCCAGAGGCAGTTGCGGTGCCCGAGGCTCTGATTAGAACAGAGCACTCTGTGTATCTGCCCTCGGCCGAAATCTGAACATTCTTTAGATTTCTGCCTGTCGGCCAAATGTCCGTCTGCCAAATGTCCTTCTGCATTTTGTCAGAGCACTGCGTGCAATCTACTGTGCCACCAGATAGGAGTGGTGTGTTAACTAGTACTATTCTTATCAGTTTAATCCCTGTTATGTCCCCTTTCAGGGGACGTGTATATGGCATCGATTTTAGGAACCCGGAGATGATTTTAGGAACCGGGAGATGGAAAAAGATGCTTGGACACCCAGTACAGGTCATTCTCCTTCAGCCTTTTTATACGAGGGTCCCTCAACAGGCATGACAGCATGAAAGACCCCATATGCCATTACTTCTTTTTGCACAATCGAGTACAGGTATGGCATTGATTTTAGGACCCGGAGATGATTTTAGGAACCGGGAGATGGAAAAAGATGCTTGGACACCCAGTACAGGTCGTTCTCCTTCAGCCTTTTTATACGTGGGTCCCTCAACAGGCACGACAGCATGAAAGAACCCATATGCCATTACTTCCTTTTACACAATCGAGTACAGGTTTGGCATTGATTTTAGGAACTCTGAGATGATTTTAGGAACCGGGAGATGGAAAAAGATGCTTGGACACCCAGTACAGGTCGTTCTCCTTCAGCCATTTTATACGAGGGTCCCTCAACAGGCACGACAGCATGAAAGACCCCATATGCCATTACTTCCTTTTGCACAATCGTGTACAGGTATGGCATCGATTTTAGGAACCCGGAGATGATTTTAGGAACCGGGAGATGGAAAAGATGCTTGGACACCCAGTACAGGTCGTTCTCCTTCAGCCTTTTTATACGAGGGTCCCTCAACAGGCACGACAGCATGAAAGACCCCATATGCCATTACTTCCTTTTGCACAATCAAGTACAGGTATGGCATTGATTTTAGGAACCCGGAGATGATTTTAGGAACCGGGAGATTGAAAAAGATGCTTGGACACCCAGTACAGGTCGTTCTCCTTCAGCCTTTTTATACGAGGGTCCCTCAACAGGCATGACAGCATGAAAGACCCCATATGCCATTACTTCCTTTTGCACAATCGAGTACAGGTATGGCATCGATTTTAGGAACCCAGAGATGATTTTAGGAACCGGGAGATGGAAAAAGATGCTTGGACACCCAGTACAGGTCGTTCTCCTTTAGCCTTTTTATACGAGGGTCCCTCAACAGGCACGACAGCATGAAAGACCCCATATGCCATTACTTCCTTTTGCACAATCGAGTACGGGTATGGCATCGATTTTAGGAACCCGGAGATGATTTTAGGAACCAGGAAATAGAAAAAGATGCTTGGACACCCAGTACAGGTCGTTCTCCTTCAGCCATTTTATACGAGGGTCCCTCAACAGGCACGACAGCATGAAAGACCCCATATGCCATTACTTCCTTTTGCACAATCGAGTACAGGTATGGCATCGATTTTAGGAACCCGGAGATGATTTTAGGAACCGGGAGATGGAAAAAGATGCTTGGACACCCAGTACAGGTCGTTCTCCTTCAGCCATTTTATACGAGGGTCCCTCAACAGGCACGACAGCATGAAAGACCCCATATGCCATTACTTCCTTTTGCACAATCGAGTACAGGTATGGCATCGATTTTAGGAACCCGGAGATGATTTTAGGAACCGGGAGATGGAAAAAGATGCTTGGACACCCAGTACAGGTCGTTCTCCTTCAGCCTTTTTATACGAGGGTCCCTCAACAGGCACGACAGCATGAAAGACCCCATATGCCATTACTTCCTTTTGCACAATCGAGTACAGGTATGGCATCGATTTTAGGAACCCGGAGATGATTTTAGGAACCGGGAGATTGAAAAAGATGCTTGGACACCCACAACAGGTCGTTCTCCTTCAGCCATTTTATACGAGGGTCCTTCAACAGGCACGACAGCATGAAAGACCCCATATGCCATTACTTCCTTTTGCACAATCGTGTACAGGTATGGCATCGATTTTAGGAACCCGGAGATGATTTTAGGAACTGGGAGATGGAAAAAGATGCTTGGTCGGTCTGGCCACGAGATAGATAGATAGATACATAGATTAGATAGATAGATCAATAGATGCAATAGATACATTTGATGATAGATACGATAGATAGATAGATAGATAGATTTGATAGATAAATAGATAGGTTTGATAGATAGATAATTTCCCAGACAGAGAATTACAAGACGGGCAGTCTGGGACCCATGGTAAGGTTCCCAGAGGCAGTTGCGGGGCCCGAGGAATTTGGGGCACTGCGCGTGCAATCTACTGTGCCACCAGATATGAGTGGTGTGTTAAGTAGTACTATTCTTATCAGTTTAATCCCTGTTACGTCCCCCATCAGGGGACGTGTGTATGGCATTGATTTATGAAATTTTGGCCGTGTACCTTCCACTGCGGTGTCCCAATAGCTACAAATTTTTGGAACGCCTCAGACTCCACCAGCTTGTATGGTAAAAGCTGGCGGGCTAAGAGTTCAGACAAGCCAGCTGTCAGACGCCGGGCAAGGGGGTAAGTTTGTGACATTGGCTTCTTACGCTCAAACATGTCCTTGACAGACACCTTGACAGACACTGCGTCAAGGTTCCGAGCGGAAGCTGTAGAAGATTGGGTGTCCTGTGTTAGCCAGTCAACTATGTGCTCCGAAGTTTTCGAGTTCAGGGTACGTGGCCTCTGAACACTGGGCATTATTCTAGGGACAAAGGGAATCACAGCACCACGACCACGATGGCCCCTGCGGGGTGGCCTGCCTCTGCCTGTCATTTTTTTTTTTAATTAGTGGTACTATGCGTGCAAGCTACTGTGACAACAGATATGAGTGGTGTGTTAAGTAGTACTATTCTTATCAATTTAATCCCTGTTACATCCCCTATCAGGGGACGTGTATATGGCATGGATTTTAGGAACCGGGAGATGGAAAAAGATGCTTTGTCGGTCCTCCTACTTCAAATTTGGGGCACTGCGCGTGCAATCTAATGTGCCACCAAATAGGAGTGGTGTGTTAAGTAGTACTATTCTTATCAGTTTAATCCCTGTTACGTCCCCTATCAGGGGATGTGTATATGGCATCGATTTTAGGAACCGGGAGATGGAAAAAGATGCTTGGTCAGTCCTCCTACTTCAAATTTGGGGCACTGCGCATGTAATCTAATGTGCCACCAAATAGGAGTGGTGTGTTAAGTAGTACTATTCCATCAATTTAATCCCTGTTATGTGCCTTTTTTTGGTTTGATTTTTGAAGCCACAGTGCAGCACCAGAGGCCAGAAAAATTTGGCATGTACACATGCCTGAAAAATTAGGTATTGTTGCAGACGCTGCTGTAGCAGCGGCCAGAAAAATTGATGTTGGTTTCCCTGGCAGAAAGTGCCCTAAAACATGGCGGCTTGAACCCTAGTTGGTGGCGGATAAGTCACGCAAGTCATCCTGCATTCGGAGATAAAATACAGCAGCGTGTGGACAATTTTTAGCCCAAGGCAGCTCATCTCATCAGGCCTTTTTTACTCTAATGTATCGCCCAATGTCAGTCCCTTCGGGATCCATCCCTCATTCATCTTAATAAAGGTGAGGTAATCGAGACTTTTTTTACCTAGGCGACTTCGCTTCTCAGTGACAATACCTCCTGCTGCACTGAAGGTCCTTTCCGACAGGACACTTGAAGCGGGGCAGGTCAGAAGTTCTATGGCAAATTGGGATAGCTCAGGCCACAGGTCAAGCCTGCACGCCCAGTAGTCAAGGGGTTCATTGCTCCTCAGAGTGTAGAGATCTGCAGTTAAGGCAAGGTAGTCTGCTACCTGTCGATTGAGTCGTTCTCTGAGGCTGGACCCCGAAGGGCTGTGGCGATGCATAGGAGTTAAAAAGGTCCGCATGTCCTCCATCAACAACACGTCTGTAAAGCGTCCTGTCCTTGCCGGCGTGGTCATGGGAGGAGGAGTATTACTTTCACCTCTTCCCCTGTTAGATTCCCGTTGTGCTGTGACATCACCCTTATACGCTGTGTAAAGCATACTTTTTAATTTATTTTTGAACTGCTCCATCCTTTCCGACTTGCGGGAATTCGGTAACATTTCAAGCACTTTATGCTTATACCGGGGGTCTAGTAGCGTGGACACCCAGTACAGTTCGTTCTCCTTCAGCTTTTTTATATGAGTGTCCCTCAACAGTAACAACAGCATGAAAGACCCCATTTGCACAAGGTTGGATGCCGAGCTACTCATGTCCTGTTCCTCGTCCTCACTGATCTTTCTGAAGGTATCTTCTTCCCCCCAGCCACGTACAACACCACGGGTACCAGATAGGTGACAACGAGCACCCTGGGATGCCTGTTGTGCTTGGTTTTCCTCCTCCTCCTCAAAGCCACATTCCTCCTCTGACTCCTCTTCCTCACAATCCTCTTCCTGCGTTGCCGCTGGTCCAGCAAGCGATGCTGATAAGCCTGTTTCTGGTGGTGATGGTGACCACAACTCTTCCTCTTCCTCTTCATGCTCATCTATGGCCTGATCCAGCACTCTTCAGAGGGCACGCTCCAGGAAGAAAACAAATGGTATGATGTCGCTGATGGTGCCTTCGGTGCGACTGACTAGGTTTGTCACCTCCTCAAAAGGACGCATGAGCCTACAGGCATTGCGCATGAGCGTCCAGTAACGTGGCAAAAAAATTCCCAGCTCCCCAGAGGCTGTCCTAGCACCCCGGTCATACAAATACTCGTTAACGGCTTTTTCTTGTTGGAGCAGGCGGTCGAACATTAGGAGTGTTGAATTCCAACGTGTCGGGGTGTCGCAAATAAAGCGCCTCACTGGCAGGTTGTTTCGCCGCTGGATATCTGACAAGTTCGCCATGGCCGTGTAGGAACGCCTGAAATGGCCACACACTTTCCTGGCCTGCTTCAGGACGTCCTGTAAGCCTGGGTACTTATGCACAAAGCGTTGTACAATCAGATTACACACATGTGCCATGCACGGCACATGTGTCAACTTGCCCAATTTCAATGCCGCCACCAAATTACTTCCGTTGTCAGAAACCACTTTGCCGATCTCCAGTTGGTGTGGAGTCAGCCACTGATCCACCTGTGCGTTCAGGGTGGACAGGAGTGCTGCTGCGGTGTGACTCTCTGCTTTCAGGCAAGTCAACCCCAAGACGGCGTGACACTTCCGTATCCGGGATGTGGAATAGTACCTGGGGAGCTGGGGGGTGCCGTTGATGTGGAGCAAGACGCAGCAGCAGAAGAGGACTCAGCCAAGGAGGTTATGGAAGAGGATGGAGTAGGAGGAGTAGAGGAGGTGGCAGCAGGCCTGCCTGCAAGTCGTGGCAGTGTAACCAACTCCTCTGCAGAGCCAGGCATTCCATGCTTGGCAGCCGTCAGCAGGTTTACCCAATGCGCAGTGTAGGTGATATACCTGCCCTGACTATGCTTTGCAGACCAGCTATCAGTGGTCAGATGGACCCTTGCCCCAACACTGTGTGCCAGGCATGCCATTACTTCCTTTCGCACAATCGAGTACAGGTTGGGGATTGCCTTTTGTGCAAAGAAATTTCGGCCGGGTACCTTCCACTGCGGTGTCCCAATAGCTACAAATTTTTTGAACGCCTCAGACTCCACCAGCTTGTATGGTAAAAGCTGGTGGGCTAAGAGTTCAGACAAGCCAGCTGTCAGACGCCGGGCAAGGGGGTGACTTGGTGACATTGGCTTCTTGCGCTCAAACATGTCCTTGACAGACACCTGACTGTGGGCAGATGAGCAGGAACTGCTCCGGAAGAGAGACGGATTGGTGGATGGTTGAGAGGGGGCAAGGAGCACAGCAGTGGTTGACGTGGCTGAAGATGCTGGACCAGGAGGAGGATGGCGGCTTTGAGTTTGTGTGCTGCTTGTCCTCATGTGTTCATCCCATAGGCGTTTGTGATGTGAGATCATGTGCCTTCGCAAAGCAGTTGTACCTAGGTGGGTGTTGGACTTCCCACGACTCAGTTTCTTTTGGCACAGGTTGCAAATGGCATTACTGTTGTCAGAGGCAGACACATAAAAAAAATGCCACACTACTGTGCTCTGCGATGACGGCATTCTGGTGGTGGCAACAGCATGCGTTGATTGGCGTGCTGTCTGGCTGACCCCGGGTGCCGATGCATGCTGTCTGACTGTGCCACTAGCTCCTTGCGACGACCTCCCCCTGCTTCCAACTCGTCTCCTCCTCCTGCTCCTCTGTCTCCCCATCTGAACTTTCCCCCTGTTCTTCTTCTCTTCTACCGGGCGCCCACGTGACATCCACGGACGCATCGTCATCATCAACCCCTTCACTTGTATCTGACAACTCAACAACGGAAGCAACGGCGGGTACAACATCATCATCATCATCATCATCACACCGTGCGTCGTCCATATCTGTAATGCTGCCTGACTGAGACATATCACAGTTATCTACATCCTCTGTCAATGATGGTTGCGCATCACTCATTTCTTCACACTGAGGTGTACATAACTCCTCTGACAGATCAAGTGAGGCGGCTGTGGTGCTAGTGTCGGTGGTGGTGGCAGGCGGGCGAGTGGTAAGTTGAGAGGTGCCCGAAGCTAAGCTAGAGGAGGAGGATGGTGCGTCACGGTTACGAGCGGAAGCTGAAATAGTGGCAACGGTGTTAGTTTAAGCAAATATCAACCCCTTCATAATATAGTATGCTGAAATAATAGTAGATACATAATCTATTCAGTATTCATTATATACCAGTTAGTATCACTGGTGAAGTGTAGGAGAAGGGGGGTGCTGACTGTCTGATAGATATATTGGTACAAAAAAGAGAGAGAAGTTTGACAGTACCCAGCACTCACAAAACACTATATAGTAACAGTATGTATTAAAAACCGGATTGTGTCAAGAACTGGTTATTCAAATTTTTAATAACCAGTTCTTGACACAATCCGGTTTTCAATACATACTGTTACTATATAGTGTTTTGTGAGTGCTGGGTACTGTCAAACTTCTCTCTCTTTTTTGTACCTATACGAGCGGAAGCTGTAGAAGATTGGGTGTCCTGTGTTATAAAGTCAACTATTTCATCAGAACTTTTCGTGTTCATGGTACGTGGCCTAACACTGGGCATTATTCTATGGCCAAAGGGAATCACAGCACCACGACCACGACGGCCCCTGCGGGTTGGCTTGCCTCTGCCTGTCATTTTTTTTTCGATTAGTGCTACTGTGCGTGCAAGCTACTGTGAGTGGGCACAGTATACGCTGTGAGCCTGACACAAAAAACCAGACTGATGTTTCACAGTCAAATTTTTTTTTTTAAATGTACACTGACAGTGCACTACTATTAAACAAGATAATATGAGTGGCGGCACTGGGCAAGTGGGCACAGTATACGCTGTGAGCCTGACAAGAAAAAGCAGACTAATGTTTCAAAGTCAAAATAGTTTTTTTATTTTTAAAATTTACACTTACACTACTATTAAACAAGATAATATGAGTGGTGGCACTGGACAAGTGGGCACAGTATACGCTGTAAGCCTGACACAAAAAAGCAGACTGATGTTTCACAGTCAAAATATTTTTTTTATTTTTAAATGTACACTTACACTACTATTAAACAAGATATGAGTGGTGGCATTGGGCAAGTGGGCACAGTATATGCTGTGAGCCTGACACAAAAAAGCAGACTGATGTTTCACAGTCAAAATAGTTTTTTTATTTTTAAAATGTACACTTACACTACTATTAAACAAGATAATATGAGTGGTGCCACTGGGCAAGTGGTCACAGTATACGCTGTGAGCCTGGCACACACGCTGGCAGACAGGCAACTGCAATTAGATTACACTAGCAGACTGATGTTTTTTTTTAATTGTTTACACTACTGTTACACCAGATATGAGTGGTGGCACTGGGCAAGTGGGCCAGGCACACACGTTGGCAGTCAGGCAAATTAAATAAGAATTACACTAGCAGACTGATGTTTCACAGTCAAAAAAGTTTTTTTAAAAAAATTATTTACACTACTGTTACACCAGATATGAGTGGTGGCACTGGGCAAGTGGGCCGGGCACACACGTTGGCAGGCAGGCAAATGCAATTAGAATTACACTAGCAGACTGATGTTTCACAGTCAAAAAAGTTTTTTTTAAAAATTATTTACACTACTGTTACACCAGATATGAGTGGTGGCACTGGGCAAGTGGGCCGGGCACACACGTTGGCAGGCAGGCAAATGCAATTAGAATTACACTAGCAGACTGATGTTTCACAGTCAAAAAAGTTTTTTTTTTTTAAATTTACACTACTGTTACAACAGATATGAGTGGTGGCACTAGTTGGCAAGTGGGCCTGGCACACACGCTGGCAGGCAGGCAACTGCAATTAGATTACACTAGCAGACTGATGTTTCACAGTCAAAAAAGTTTTTTTTTTTTAAATTTACACTACTGTTACAACAAATATAAGTGGTGGCACTAGTTGGCAAGTGGGCCTGGCACACACGCTGGCAGGCAGGCAACTGCTATTAGATTACACTAGCAGACTGATGTTTCACAGTCAAAAAAGTTTTTTTTTTTTTAAATTTACACTACTGTTACAACAGATATGAGTGGTGGCACACTGGCACTTAGCAAGTGGGCCTGGCACACACGCTGGCAGGCAGGCAGGCAACTGCAATTAGATTACACTAGCAGACTGATGTTTCACAGTCAAAAAATTTTTTTTTTAAATTTACACTACTGTTACAACAGATATGAGTGGTGGCACTTAGCAAGTGGGCCTGGCACACATGCTGGCAGGCAGGCAACTGCAATTAGATTACACTACTAGCAGACTGATGTTTCACAGTCAAAAAAGTTTTTTTTTACAAAATTTACACTACTGTTACAACAGATATGAGTGGTGGCACTAGTTGGCAAGTGGGACTGGCACACATGCTGGCAGGCAGGCAACTGCTATTAGATTACAGTAGCAGACATGTTTCACAGTCAAAAAAGTTTTTTTTTTAAAATTTACACTACTGTTACAACAGATATGAGTGGTGGCACTAGTTGGCAAGTGGGCCTGGCACACACGCTGGCAGGCAGGCAACTGCTATTAGATTACACTAGCAGACTGATGTTTCACAGTCAAAAAAGTTTTTTTTTTTAAAATTTACACTACTGTTACAACAGATATGAGTGGTGGCACTAGTTGGCAAGTGGGCCTGGCACACACGCTGGCAGGCAGGCAACTGCAATTAGATTACACTAGCAGACTGATGTTTCACAGTCAAAAAAGTTTTTTTTTTTTAAATTTACACTACTGTTACAACAGATATGAGTGGTGGCACTAGTTGGCAAGTGGGCCTGGCACACACTCTGGCAGGCAGGCAGGCAGGCAACTGCAATTAGATTACACTAGCAGACTGATGTTTCACAGTCCAAAAAGTTTTTTTTTTTAAATTTACACTACTGTTACAACAGATATGAGTGGTGGCACTAGTTTGCAAGTGGGCCTGGCACACACGCTGGCAGGCAGGCAACTGCTATTAGATTACACTAGCAGACTGATGTTTTACAGTCAAAAAAGTTTGGTTTTTTTAAATTTACACTACTGTTACAACAGATATGAGTGGTGGCACTCGTTGGCAAGTGGGCCTGGCACACACGCTGGCAGGCAGGCAACTGCAATTAGATTACACTAGCAGACTGATGTTTCACAGTCAAAATTTTTTTTTTTTTAAATTTACACTACTGTTACAACAGATATGAGTGGTGGCACTTAGAAGTGGGCCTGGCACACACGCTGGCAGGCAGGCAACTAGAATTAGATTACACTAGTAGACTGATGTTTCACAGTCAAAAAAGTTTTTTTTTTTAAATTTACACTACTGTTACAACAGATATGAGTGGTGGCACTGGTTGGCAAGTGGGCCTGGCACACACGCTGGCAGGCAGGCAACTACAATTAGATTACACTAGCAGACTGATGTTTCACAGTCAAAAAAGTTTTTTTTTTTAAATTTTTACACTACTGTTACAACAGATATGAGTGGTGGCACTAGTTGGCAAGTGGGCCTGGCACACACTCTGGCAGGCAGGCAGGCAACTGCAATTAGATTACACTAGCAGATTGATGTTTCACAGTCAAATTTTTTTTTTTTTTTAAATTTACACTACTGTTACAACATATATGAGTGGTGGCACTTAGCAAGTGGGCCTGGCACACACGCTGGCAGGCAGGCAACTGCAATTAGATTACACTACTAGCAGACTGATGTTTCACAGTCAAAAAAGTTTTTTTTTACAAAATTTACACTACTGTTACAACAGATATGAGTGGTGGCACTAGTTGGCAAGTGGGCCTGGCACACACGCTGGCAGGCAGGCAACTGCTATTAGATTACAGTAGCAGACATGTTTCACAGTCAAAAAAGTTTTTTTTTTTTTAAATTTACACTACTGTTACAACAGATATGAGTGGTGGCACTAGTTGGCAAGTGGGCCTGGCACACACGCTGGCAGGCAGGCAACTGCTATTAGATTACACTAGCAGACTGATGTTTCACAGTCAAAAAAGTTTTTTTTTTTAAATTTACACTACTGTTACAACAGATATGAGTGGTGGCACTAGTTGGCAAGTGGGCCTGGCACACACGCTGGCAGGCAGGCAACTGCAATTAGATTACACTAGCAGACTGATGTTTCACAGTCAAAAAAGTTTTTTTTTTTTAAATTTACACTACTGTTACAACAGATATGAGTGGTGGCACTAGTTGGCAAGTGGGACTGCCACACACGCTGACAGGCAGGCAACTGCAATTAGATTACACTAGCAGACTGATGTTTTACAGTCAAAAAAGTGTTTTTTTTTAAATTTACACTACTGTTACAACAGATATGAGTGGTGGCACTAGTTGGCAAGTGGGCCTGGCACACACGCTGGCAGGCAGGCAACTGCAATTAGATTACACTAGCAGACTGATGTTTCACAGTCAAAAAAGTTTTTTTTTTTAAATTTACACTACTGTTACAACAGATATGAGTGGTGGCACTAGTTGGCAAGTGGGCCTGGCACACACGCTGGCAGGCAGGCAACTGCTATTAGATTACACTAGCAGACTGATGTTTCACAGTCAAAAAAGTTTTTGTTAAAAAAAATTTACACTACTGTTACAACAGATATGAGTGGTGGCACACTGGCACTTAGCAAGTGGGCCTGGCACACACAATGGCAGGCAGGCAGGCAACTGCAATTAGATTACACTAGCAGATTGATGTTTCACAGTCAAATTTTTTTTTTTTTTTAAATTTACACTACTGTTACAACAGATATGAGTGGTGGCACTAGTTGGCAAGTGGGCCTGGCACACACGCTGGCAGGCAGGCAACTGCTATTAGATTACACTAGCAGACTGATGTTTTACAGTCAAAAAAGTTTTTTTTTTTTAAATTTACACTACTGTTACAACAGATATGAGTGGTGGCACTAGTTGGCAAGTGGGCCTGGCACACACGCTGGCAGGCAGGCAACTGCTATTAGATTACACTAGCAGACTGATGTTTCACAGTCAAAAAAGTTATTTTTAAAAAAATTTACACTACTGTTACAACAGATATGAGTGGTGGCACTAGTTGGTAAGTGGGCCTGGCACACACGCTGGCAGGCAGGCAACTGCTATTAGATTATACTAGCAGACTGATGTTTCACAGTCAAAAAAGTTTTTTTTTTTTAAATTTACACTACTGTTACAACAGATATGAGTGGTGGCAATAGTTGGCAAGTGACTCTGGCACACACGCTGGCAGGCAGGTAGGCAACTGCAATTAGATTACACTAGCAGACTGATGTTTCACAGTCAAAAAAGTTTTGTTTTTTTTAATTTACACTACTGTTACAACAGATATGAGTGGTGGCACTAGTTGGCAAGTGGGCCTGGCACACACGCTGGCAGGCAGGCAGGCAACTGCAATTAGATTACACTAGCAGACTGATGTTTCACAGTCAAAAAAGTTTTTTTTTACAAAATTTACACTACTGTTACAACAGATATGAGTGGTGGCACTTAGCAAGTGGGCCTGGTACACACGCTGGCAGGCAGGCAACTGCAATTAGATTGCACTAGCAGACTGATGTTTCACAGTCAAAAAAGTTTTTTTTAAATTTACACTACTGTTACAACAGATATGAGTGGTGGCACTAGTTGGCAAGTGGGCCTGGCACACACGCTGGCAGGCAGGCAGGCAGGCAACTGCTTATAGATTACACTAGCAGACTGATGTTTCACAGTCAAAAAAGTTTTTTTTACAAAATTTACACTACTGTTACAACAGATATGAGTGGTGGCACTGCAGGCAGGCAACTGCAATTAGATTACACTAGCAGACTGATGTTTCACAGTCAAAATTACACAGGCAAAAAAAAAAAAAAAAGATGTTCTAGCCCTAAAAAGGGCTTTTTGGGGTGCTGTCCTTACAGCAGAGATCAGATGAGTCCTTCAGGACTGTAGTGGACACTGAATACACTAGCCTAGCTATCAATTTCCCTATAAAATCAGCAGCTACACTATCCCTACTCTCACTAAGAATGCAGGATCAGAATGAATCTAAAATGGCTGCTGTCCAGGAGCTGGGAGGGTCTGGGAGGGAGTGTCTGCTGCTGATTGGCTGAAATGTGTCTGCAGACTGTGAGATACAGGGTCAAAGTTTACTCAATGATGACGAATAGGGGGCGGATCGAACATCGCATATGTTCGCCCGCCGCGGCGAACGCGAACAAGCTATGTTCGCCGGGAACTATTCGCCGGCGAACTATTCGCGACATCACTATTGATAAGTAGGCCTCTATGTGTGTATTTCATTGAAACAGTAATAACTTTTAATAGAAGCTTTTTTGTATCTGTATTGATTTCCATTCATGTCTCTTCTTCTCCTACTGTGTATGCTGTGCAAATTTATGGCTGTTGAAAGCTTTAAATGCTTCATCAATGACAGGAAATGCATATCATCCCCAGTATCGATATAGAACCACCATTATATATCACACAACATTTTACATGTTTAGTAACTGTACTGGGAGGCTTAGGTCAGTCTGGATGGTATAGATGCAGGTGATATGGACTGAGTGTACTGGAACAGGGTTTGGGCATTCTAATTTTCCAATTGTTTCCAGTTTATTATGCTAGAGTTTAAAGACACATGTAGCATTTTTATTCTTTTAAATAGACAACCGAAACGCATCTATAGGTTTTATTAGGTTTAAACTAAAATTCCCATAATCCCTTTGCTGAAGTATTGTTTTAAAACTGCTTATATTACACTTTAAAAGGACATTAATATATTCTTAGTTACATCTTTGCGTGTGTTTTCCTGTTCACCAATGAAGCTGTAACAGACGTCCTTTTTAGGCCAGCAAGGAATTAATCCCTAGGAACAGAGTTTTGCAATCATATTTTTTATGTTAGTTACAAACCAGCTTTAATTTAAAGGGACAGTAAAATTAACATTTAACATTGAGAAGTTTTTTTTTTTGTTTGTTTGTTTTTTGGTTTAATGCCTCTCTAACCAACTCAGACATAGAAGTATGACAAGTATGATTGCCAGTTTGTTTGATAAGTTATTATTGTGAATTTAATTACAGAGTGAGTGTAATTGTTACATGTGTAATAAAACCATGAACTGCTTATTTATCTAGAACATAAGTATCTAAACTATATTTTATTATTTTTTTATTTTTTTTTACTATAGAAATGTTTCAGCTCTTGGATGTAAAAAGAAGTGGAGAGATCATACTCACATTACCAGAGGTACAGTAAAGTTTTTGAGTTTTTGATTTGTTCATCTCATTTTTGACGTAAAACTTTCATAGGTTTTTTTTTTTTTTATATTTTTATGGAAAGATTACATAAAATTACAAAGGTCAAAGCTTATGAAAACATAACAATTTGTGATGTAAACTTCAATGCAATGTTGATGCTTATTTGCACCTTCGGGCTGTTTTCAGTAGAGTATGATATGTCCGTGACCAATCAGGTCAGCCCAAAGTCTTTTTTCAGTCTGTTGTAAAGTCCTGTCAACTCTGGAGGAGTAACAGTCGTTTATAATGTATCCAAGAAAAGAAAGCAAACAAAAGAGAAACAGCAAATACAAAACTGGAGACTCAATTGTCATGTGATGCAAGCTTATTTTTCAGTGCTTCTATGGATTAACAACTAAGCATATGTTCGACCTCTCAACCTGTTTTATAGTTTCAAATTGGTTTTAATTGTCTGTATTATTACCGTGTATTTCACTCTCTGGGCACTGTTTGCTCACCTTCCACCTCTCTATCATAAGCTCATGTATATCAATCGTTCCCTGTTGTGCATGATGGTATCTTTCTAGATTTAGAAGCGTGTCTACCTGCCTCTTCCATTCTGCCACAGTAGGGACTACTCTAGATTTCCAGTGTTTTGGTATTAATAGCTTAGCGCTGTTTAGCATGATCAGCAATAAGGCTTTACTTGCTTTGCATTCTAGCTTAGGCAATGTTAAGTATAATAATGTTGTTATGCTGTTTTGCAGTGGTTTTCCTATGGTACGCTCTATATGACTAAGTATTCCCATCCAGTAGCTGTCTAGCTTGTTGCAGTCCCACTATATGTGTGTGGGCGATCCCTCACCTCCACAGTCTCTCCAACATTTACCCGAGGCGTGCTTGTATATGCATTGTAATCTGCTGGGTGTCAAATACCACCGTGCAAGAAATTTGTAGCTCGACTCCTGTATTCTCAAAGAGATTGAAGTTGTTTTAGTTATTTGGAAGGCTAATTGCCATTGTTGGAGGGAGATTTCGGTATGTAGTTCTTTTTCCCATTGCTTTGTATATGTAGGGAGTGTTTGAGAGTCTCCTATGAGTAAGAGCTTGTATATTAGGGAGATTGCATGTGTTATAGGTGTATTCCGTGTGCACAGTTTTTCAAACGTTGTAAGTTGTCTCAGTAAGCTGGTTTTGTGTTTATGTGTCGCTAGATAGTGGCTTAATTGAGTATAGGTGAACCAATTCATGCTTATATCATGTAACTCTTCCATGATGTCAGTGTGTGTTTTAAGTTTGCCGTCTGAGGTTAATGCTGCCAGGGTGCATTCCACAAAGGGTGTGTTGTATTCTGTCTCTCTTTCCGAGCGGTTCCACGGTATTGCAGCGTTTTGATATATTGGTGTCAGTGGGGAATGTCTTGAGGACACGTTTGTGGAGGTGTTGATTATTTTGTCCCATTGTGTGTAAAAATCTATTAGTAAAGAGTATGTTGTCGTCGCTACTGGTCTATCTTTCTCGTGGATCCAAGCACCTAGACCTGCATTTTTGGTGTTTATAACGTCACAGTCCAGTTGTACCCACATTTTATTAGGGTCCCTGAGGCACCAGTCAAGAAGTCTGTGTAACGTGATCGCTTGATTGTATATTTGGATGTTTGGTACCCGAGGCCTCCACTATCCCTGGGCATATAAAGTGTTTTTCTGGCTACTCTAGACCTGACTCCTCCCCATATGTACTGTTTTATTAGATTTTGCAACTTATGTTATGTATATAGTTACTAGGAAGTGGAATGGGTGTGGTTTGAAGTATATACAGTAACCTGGGGAGCACGTTCATTTTAACTACATTAATTCTCCCCACCCATGAGATTGACTTATTTTTCCACCTGGACAGGTCAGCAATTAGTGTGTTTTCTAGGGCTTTGTAATTTTCTCGGAATAAGACTTGGGGGTCAGGGGAGAGATTTATCCCTAAATATTTCATCTTTTCCGTTTGCTGTCTCAGTGAACAGCTTTGCAGTATCCCTTCCAATTCCTGTGGGTTATATGTAATGTTCAGTAGCTCTGACTTAGTGATATTGAGGTGAAAATTTGAAAAGTAACCGTATTCCTCAAAGGTGGTCAGTGCTTTATCAAGTGATTTGTCTGCTTTGGTTAATGTTAGGAGTACATCATCCGCGTATAGTGCCAATTTGTGTTCGCATGTTTTAGTAGATATCCCCGTAATTTGCCCGTCTTCGCAAATCCTCTGCGCCAGGACTTCAATCGTCATAGCAAAGAGGAGCGGCGACAAAGGACATCCTTGTCTAGTACCGTTTTTTATTGTGAATCTATTGGAAAGTAGGCCATTCACTTTTACTCTGGCTGTGGGTTTTCTGTATAATGTAAAAATTTGTTCTATAAAGGTGCTGCTAAATTTCATTTTGGTCAAGACCGCTTTTAAAAATGGCCAATGCACCCGGTCAAAGGCTTTTTAAGCATCCGTCGAGACGAACACTGATGGGATGTGTTGGTGTTGGGCATGTGCCATTAACTATAATACCTTCAATGTGTTGTCTCGTGCTTCCCTTCCAGACACGAACCCCACCTGATCTGGGTGTATTAATTTGGGTAAGTATTTATTGATTCTATTGGCCAGGACTTTGGCATATATTTTGATGTCCGAATTTAAAAGTGATATAGGGCGGAAATTTTCCCTGGCTTGGGGAGTACTGTAATATTGGCCTCTAACATTTGATCAGGATACCCACCTTCTTTCAACAGCAAATTAAAAAGGGAGGTCAAGGGTGCCAGTAGCCTATGGATATAGGTTTTATAATATTTTATTCCCAGACCATCTGGTCCAGGGCTTTTGCCATTAGGCATGCTTTTTATGGCTGTTTTGATTTCTTCTCTTGTGATTGGCCTATCCAGTGACTCAGTTTCCTCTTCTGTGAGTGTATGTAGCCTGATTCCCTCTAGGTATTTGTCTAAGTCTGACTGCGAGCTTTCATTTCTAATGTTGTAAAGTTTTTCATAATATAGTCGGAACGTCTCTGCTATTTTCTTACTGTCATTCTGTTTTTCTCCCATTGCATCCATTAGAGTGTATATGTGAGTGTTCAATTGTTTCTGTTTGAGTGCTTTAGCCAGCGAGGGCCCTATTTTATCATTCATATCGAAGTATTTTTGCTGTAGTATTGATGCTTTTTGCTGGTATTCCTTAGTGAGGTGTCTATTTAGGTCAGTATTGATCTTGGTTAGTGTTTGCAGTGTGGCAGTGGATGTGGGGTTTTCTTCGATAAGATACAACGAGTCCACGGATTCATCCTTTACTTGTGGGATATTATCCTCCTGCTAACAGGAAGTGGCAAAGAGCACCACAGCAAAGCTGTCTATATAGCTCCTCCCTTGACTCCACCCCCAGTCATTCTCTTTGCCTACTCTAAGTAATAGGAAGGGTAAAGTGAAAGAGGTGATAAAATGTTAGTTTTTATTTTCTTCAAGCAAGACTTTTTTATTTTAAATGTTACCGGTGAGTGCTATTTTTTCCCAGGCAGCAGATGGATGAAGACTTCTGCCTGGAAACTGATGATCTTAGCAGTTGTTACTAAGATCCAGAGTAGTTCCCACAGTATGGATGAGGAGTACTTAAGAAACTTTAGTGTGAGGAAAGGTTTTCATGCTACAAGCATTGAGGTATGTTCAGTCATTTTTTTCTGGAGAGACTGTGTTATTTCATAAACGGCTGAAAGTATTCCCATGAGAGATAGGGTAAGCAGTAATCCTAATGTATAGAGAGGGGTATTACTGGACCTATATATTGGGCTATAAAAAATGGTTGACACTTATGATATGATGTTTGTGGGCAAACGTTTTTTATGTGGGGAGTTAAAGATAACGTTTTTGGTGGCAAACGTTTTGACTTTATTATTATGGAGGGTACACATGGCTTCACTTAGATGGGTATATGAACCCACATGGCTAGGTTTTAAACCGCTCTGGTGCGGTTAGTGTTAAGGCTGTGAGACATCGAGTGAGATGGACTGGGCCTATTTTCGCGCCTCAGTTGCGCAGTTGTTTTTCCCTTGCAAGCAGCAAGCTCCAACTCTGGTGGGCCTTTCAGGACAGTTTGGGCCTAATCGAAGGTTTAATCCAATTTTGCAGACCCCTGAGGGCAGGTAGGCGCCACAGCAGGGCTGTGGCGAGGTGCAGGAGGTGTTTTTGTTTAAATATAACGTTTTTTAGTGCAACTTTTTTTTTCTTAAGGGTTAAGTATTCCTTTCCTTGTGGGGCAAGCTTAACTGACAGTTCGGGATGCATTTATCATAAAATTTTGATAATTTTATTGTTTTAAAGCAGTTTTGGAAAAATTGTAGGCTTTTTTTCTCTTAAAGGCGCAGTACCGTTTTTTCAGATTGTTAATTTTTTCACAAAATAAAGTGTTTTCAAGCCTGTTTGTGGTCATTACTAGCCTGTTTTAACATGTCTGACATTGAGGAAAGCCAATGTTCTATGTGTTTAGAAGCCATTGTTGAACCCCCACTTCAAATGTGTCCCTCATGTACTGAAAGGGCCTTACATTGCAAAGAACATATTTTAGCTGATAAAAGTATGTCTCAGGATGATTCTCAGTCAGAAGAGAATCAGGTTATGCCATCTACTTCTCCCCAAGTGTCACAACCTTTAACGCCCGCCCAAGCGACGCCAAGTACTTCTAGAGCGTCTAATTCTTTCACCCTGCAAGATATGGCTGCAGTTATGTCTACTACCCTTACAGAGGTATTATCTAAACTGCCTGGTTTGCAGGGTAAGCGCAGTAGGTCCGGTATTAGAGTAAATGCTGAGCCCTCTGATGCTTAATTGGCCATCTCCGATGTACCCTCACAGTGTTCTGATTTGGGGGGTGGGGGATTTGCTGTCTGAGGGAGAACTTTCTGATGCAGGAAAGATGTTACCTCAAACAGACTCAGATATGGCGGCCTTTAAGTTTAAGCTTGAACACCTCCGCTTGTTACTCAGGGAGGTTTTAGCGACTCTGGATGATTGTGACCCTATTCTCATTCCACCAGAGAAATTGTGTAAGATGGATAAATATCTAGAGTTTCTTACTTACACTGATGTTTTTCCAGTCCCTAAAAGAATTTTGGACATTGTTACTAAGGAATGGGATAGACCAGGCATTCCGTTCTCTCCCCCTCCTACTTTTAAGAAAATGTTTCCCATATCTGGCACCATTCAGGATTCCTGGCAGACGGTCCCTAAGGTGGAGGGAGCTATTTCTACCCTGGCTAAGTGTACAACTATACCTATTAAGGACAGTTGTGCTTTCAAAGATCCTATGGATAAAAAATTAGAGGGTCTGTTAAAGAAATTGTTTATTCATCAGGGTTTTCTTCTACAACCTATAGCGTGCATTGTTCCTGTAACTACTGCAGCAGCTTTCTGGTTCGAGGCTCTAGAGTCTCTTAAGGTTGAGACCCCTTTAGATGATATTTTGGATAGAATTAAGGCTCTCAAGCTAGCTAATTCTTTTATTACAGATGCCACTTTTCAAATGGCTAAATTAGCGGCAAAGAATGCAGGCTTTGCCATTTTAGCGCGTAGAGCGTTATGTCTTAAGTCTTGGTCTGCTGATGTGTCATCAAAATCTAAGCTGTTAGCTATTCCTTTTAAAGGTAAGACCCTATTCGGGCCTGAACTGAAGGAGATCATTTCCGACATTACGGGAGGTAAAGGCCATGCCCTTCCTCAGGACAAGACGGTTAAAATGAGGGCCAAACAAAATAATTTCCGTTCCTTTCGAAACTTTAAAGGTGGACCCTCTACTTCCTCCTCCGCCACAAAGCAGGAGGGGAATTTTGCACAATCCAAGTCAGTCTGGAGACCTAACCAGACCTGGAATAAAAGTAAACAGGCCAAGATGCCCGCGGCTGCTACCAAGACAGCATGAAGGGGCAGCCCCCGATCCGGGACCGGATCTAGTAGGGGACAGACTTTCTCTCTTCGCTCAGGCTTGGGCAAGAGACGTTCAGGATTCCTGGGCATTAGAAATTGTGACCCAGCGGTATCGTCTAGAATTCAAACACTCTCTCCCAAGGTGGGAGATTTCATCTTTGTCGTTTGTCTGTAAACCAGATAAAAAGAGAGGCATTCTTACGCTGTGTAGAAGACCTATATACCATGGGAGTAATCTGCCCAGTTCCAAAAGTATAACAGGGGCAGGGGTTTTACTCCAATCTGTTCGTGGTTCCCAAAAAAGAGGGTACCTTCAGACCAATTTTAGATCTATAAATTCTAAACAAATCTCTCAGAGTTCCATCCTTCAAGATGGAAACCATTCGGACAATTTTACCAATGATCCAGGAGGGTCAATATATGATCACCGTGGATTTGAAGGATGCGTATCTTGACATTCCTATGCACAAAGATCATCACCAGTTCCCCAGGTTCGCCTTCCTGGACAAACATTACCAGTTTGTGGCCCTTCCTTTCGGGTTGGCCACAGCTCCCAGAATTTTCACAAAGGTGCTAGGGTCCCTTCTGGTGGTTCTAAGACCGCGGGGCATAGGTGGCGCCCTATCTGGACAATATTTTGATTCAGACGTCAACTTACCTTCTAGCCAAATCTCACACGGACATCGTGTTGGCTTTTCTCAGAACTCACGGGTGGAAGGTGAACATAAAAAAGAGTTCACTTGTTCCTCTAACAAGAGTTCCATTCCTAGGAACTCGGATAGACTCGGTAGACCTGAAGATTTTTCTGACAGAGGTCAGAAAATCAAAGATCTTAACCACTTGCCGAGCACTTCATTCCATTCCTCGGCCATCAGTGGCTCAGTGTATGGAGGTAATTGGACTAAGGGTAGTGGCAATGGACATAGTTCTGTTTGCTTGCTTACATCTCAGACCACTGCAACTGTGCATGCTCCGACAGTGGAATGGGGATTATGCAGATTTATCTCCGTGGATAAATCTGGATCTAGAGACCAGAGACTCTCTTCTTTGGTGGTTGTCACAGGATCATCTGTCCCAGGGAATGTGTTTCCGTAGGCCAGCATGGGTCATAGTGATGACGGACGCCAGCCTCTTGGGCTGGGGTGCAGTCTGGAATTCCCTGAAAGCTCAGGGTGTGTGGACTCAGGAGGAGTCACTACTACCAATAAATATTCTAGAACTGAGAGCGATATTCAACTCGCTTCAGGAGTGGCCTCAGCTGGCTTCGGCCAAATTCATAAGATTCCAGTCGGACAATATTGCGACTGTAGCATATATCAATCATCAAGGGGGAACAAAGAATTCTCTAGCGATGATAGAGGTTTCCAAAATAATTCGATGGGCAGAGACTCACTCTTGCCATCTATCAGCAATATATATCCCAGGGAACTGGGAAGCGGATTTTCTAAGTCGTCAGACTTTTCATTCGGGGGAGTGGGAGCTCCATCCGGAGGTGTTTGCACAATTGATTCATCAATGGGGCACACCAGAATTGTATCTGATGGCATCTCGTCAGAATGCCAAACTTCCTTGTTACGGGTCCAGATCAATGGATCCTCAAGCAGTACTGATAGATGCTCTAGCAGTACTGTGGTCGTTCAACCTGGCTTATGTGTTTCCTCCTTTTCCTCTCCTTCCTCTTCTGATTGCCAGAATCAAGCAGGAGAGGGCTTCGGTAATCTTGATAGCGCCTGCGTGGCCATGTAGGACTTGGTATGCAGACCTAGTGGAAATGTCATCTCTGCCACCGTGGAAACTGCCTCTGAGACAGGACCTTCTCATCAGGGTCCGTTCCAACATCCAAATCTAGTTTCTCTACAGCTGACTGCCTGGAGATTGAACGCTTGATTTTATCTAAGCGTGGATTCTCTGAGTCAGTCATTGATACCTTGATTCAGGCTCGGAAGCCTGTCACTAGGAAAATTTATCATAAGATATGGCGTAAATATCTTTATTTGTGCAAATCCAAAGGCTACTCATGGAGTAAGATCAGGATTCCTAGGATTTTGTCTTTTCTCCAAGAAGGATTGGAGAAGGGGTTATCAGCTAGTTCCTTAAAGGGACAGATTTCTGCTTTGCCAATCTTACTACACAAGTGTCCGGCAGATATCCCAGACGTTCAGTCGTTTTGTCAGGCTTTGGTTAGAATTAAGCCTGTGTATAAACCTGTTGCTCCGCCATGGAGCTTGAATTTAGTTCTAAATGTTCTTCAAGGGGTTCCGTTTGAACCCATGCATTCCGTAGATATTAAATTTCTATCTTGGAAAGTTCTGTTTTTAGTTCTTTTCTGCTCAAAGAGTTTCTGAGCTATCTGCATTACAATGCGACTCGCCTTATCTTATATTCCATTCTGATAAGGTAGTTTTGCGTACTAAACCTGGATTTCTTCCTAAGGTTGTTTCAAATAAGAATATTAATCAGGAAATTGTTGTTCCTTCTCTGTGTCCTGACCCTTCTTCTAAGAAGGAGCGTCTGTTACATAACTTGGACGTGGTTCGTGCCTTGAAGTTTTACTTGCAAGCGACCAAGGATTTCCATCAAACATCTTCTCTGTTTGTCGTCTATTCTGAAAGCGTAGAGGTCAAAAAGCTACGGCTACCTCTCTTTCTTTTTGGCTGAAAATCATCATCCGTTTGGCATATGAGACTGTTGGACAGCAGCCTCCTGAAAAAATTACAGCTCATTCTACTAGAGCGGTGGCTTCCACATGGGTTTTTAAAAACGATGCTTCTGTTGAACAGATTTGTAAGGCTGCGACTTGGTCTTCCCTTTATACCTTATCCAAATTTTACAGATTTGATACTTTTGCTTCTTCGGAGACTATTTTGGGAGAAAGGTTCTTCAAGCAGTGGTGCCTTCTGTTTAGGTATCTGTCTTGTCCCTCCCGTTCATCCGTGTCCTGTAGCTTTGGTATTGTATCCCACAAGTAAAGGATGAATCTGTGGACTCGTTGTATCTTGTAGAAGAAAAGGAAATTTATGCTTACCTGATAAATTGATTTCTTCTATGATTCGACGAGTCCACGGCCTGCCCTGTCAATTTAAGACAGATTATATATTTTTTGTTTAAAACTTCAGTCACCTCTGCACCTTTTAGTTTCTCCTTTTTCGTCCTATACCTTCAGTCGAATGACTGGGGGGTGGAGTCAAGGGAGGAGCTATATAGACAGCTTTGCTGTGGTGCTCTTTGCCACTTCCTGTTAGCAGGAGGATAATATCCCACAAGTAAAGGATGAATCCGTGGACTCGTCGTATCATAGAAGAAATCAATTTATCAGGTAAGCATAAATTTCCTTTTTTTTTTAACTCTGTTTCCCAGTATCTAATTTGAGAATGCGAGGAATTTATGAACTGGCGATTCTCCTTAACCTCTCTTGCCTTGTGTTTGATAAATTCTCCTTGGATCACACATTTGTGGGCCTCCCAGATTGTGGTGGTGGGTATATTGTCTGAAGTGTTTTCCTCAAAGTAGTGTCCCAGTGTTGAATCTACTGCTAGTTTAACTAGGGGGTGATCTAGGGTATGTTCGTCCAGTTTCCACATGAAGGGACGTGTAGGTATGTCTGGCCATGCCACCGCGCATTGCACTGGAGCATGGTCAGACCATGTGATGGGAAGTATGCTAGAGCTCTCTATCAGTGATAGTCCTACCTGGTCTGCTATCAAGTAATCTATCCTGGTATATACCTGGTGCGGATGAGAGTAGAAGGTGTAGTCTTGTATGCCAGGGTTCACTGTCCTCCAGATGTCATGCAATTTAAGAGAGTGAAGCTGTGCGTTGATGGCTTTTATGACCTTTTGTGGTGTGCTTGTTTTACCCGTGGAGGTGTCTCGTTTGGGGTCTAACGGTAAATTAAAGTCCCCTGCTAGATATAGTATGCCATTTGTGTCTTCCAGCAGTAGTTGCGTAATTTGTTTAAATTTTATTTGTTGCCCCTGGTTTGGTAGATAAATGTTGGCTAGCGTTATTTGTGAGTTGTACAAAGTGCCCCTAATCAGGATGTAAGAGCCATCAGGGTCTCTCAGCATAAAGGTTGGCTTAAAAGGTAACGAGTTCTTAATAAAGATGCCTATTCCTCCTTTTTTAGTGTTACCGGAAGCTAGATAGAAGGTTCTATATCTATGGTTTATAAATCTGGGTTCCCTGCCTTTTTTGAAGTGTGTCTCTTGTATGTACAGTATGTCGCCTCCTTCTTTATGCAATTGAGTAAATGTGATTGATCTCTTTTCTGGGCTGTTAAGTCCCTTTGCGTTTATAGAGATAAGCTTGAGAGTGTATGGTGGCATCTTATCGGCTGGTGGTCAACCCTATTGATGTTGTTGTGTGTTGTGTGCTTATTTTTATGTGGTTTTATTATGCTAAGATTTTCACTGTTATCTCGTTTGCTAAGTGTTTATTGCCCTTTATGTATTGGTTTATGAGTGGTCTATGTGCCTGTCAAGTTTAACTAACCAGGTGAGAGGTACGATCTGCAAATAATCATTTAAAATACAATAATTACGGTCAGATAACGGTGTAACGTATGCAAACAGTATGAACAATAATAAAACAATAATAAAACAATATTAGCAATATTACAGTTAAATTAAGCAAGTGATGTGCAGGGTAGTATCCCCGCTACCTAATCCAACATTTGAAATATCAACAGTTTAGTTATTCATACGACCTGTGCTCCCAGTTCAAATGTTAAAGTCCCTTTACTCCTGTGCCCGCGGACTGCCGTGTGCCCAGGGAAAGTTCTCTTGTTCGGCAGAGGTGCTTGTTGTTTTGGATTGTGCTGCAAGTTCTCTTCTGGTGTTGTTCTCCAGCATAGGCCGACTCCTGTCTTTGGCTAGTTGCTGTGTGGGGTTGCCATCTTTCATCTGTTCCTGTGACATTTTGCTGATCTGCAGTGTTTCGCAGAAGCGTGGAAAGTCATCCTGGTTTTTGTAAATTGCTGTAGTATCTCCTTTTGTGGCAATGATGCTAACCGGAAAACCCCACCTGTAGGGTATGCTGTTTTCTCTTAAGGCAGTAGTGATATGACTTAGCTCCCTTCGCTTCTGGAGTGTTGCAGGACTGAGATCTGCAAAAATCTGTATGCGGTTTCCTGCATGTGTTAATTCTTTTTTTTGCCTTGAATATTTTAGGATTTCTTCCTTTTCCTTAAAATTGAGTAGTTTTAGGATCACATCTCGAGGTGGTGCTTTGGGCGGGGGTTTGGGTCTTAAGGCATGGTGCGCTTGTTCTATAAATACATCTGGTACACTGTTGTTCCCTTTTATTGTGCGAAATAAGTCCTGTAAGCAGCCTTCAAGGGCTCCTGGTTGTATAGATTCGGGGATTCCTCGCACCCTGAGATTATTCCTCCTGCCCCTATTGTCCAAATCTTCCACTTTTTCTAATAAATTGTATATGGTTTCCTCCTGTTCATATGCCAAATGGAGCATGTGTTGTATATCATTATAAGTTGTATTGTGCTTTTCTTCTAGGTTCGTAACCCTTTGTGTCACTCTGGTCAAGTCTCTCTTTAAATCACCGTACCAGTTTTTAACTTCAGATATCATTTCTCTGAGATCATCTTTGGTGCACAGTGATTTTAGATCGTCTTTTGTTATGTTAGTGGTCTCGGGCAATATAGGCGATGAATCTTGTGACTTTTCTGTTGGAGCATGAGTCCCAGAGTCAGGATGTGCAGGTGCAGGGCAGCCTTCTATTGGTTTTAAAAATTGCTGCTTCATTTTGGAGTGTGGGTTGCTGTCTGGTTTAGCAGATCTGTGGCCGGGCATATTTGTGTATATATTGAAAGAGGATGAATTTTTTTGCTGACTCCTCGTTTTTTTCTGTTTATTATTCTGAAAGTCCCCTTCTGATGTATACTTTATTTTAATATACCATATGCTGTTGTTTATTGTATATTGAGGCAGTGGTGCTGTAACTTTACCTCTAAGGGGTTAATATTGCAGGAGCTGCTTATTTTGTGTGGGCTGCCCTCTGGCTTTTCAAAGCTATGCACTGTAGGCTTTTATCAAGATTAGGGCGTGTAGGCCGTGTTGCATTAAACCTATATGCCCCAAATGTACAACGTGTTGCTTCGCCTGCCTTGCTTCCCTTGGCTGTTTATTGGCAAACCCCACACGTGGGTAACATAAATGTGAAGCGCCTGTTGTAGCGGCGATACTGCTTACCCCTAGGTGATTATGCCGATGTGTTGGCCAGTCTTCTCCCATGCCCCAGATCTCTTATATGTGCTCTCTTTGACCTCCGTTCTGCGGGTGTTCAGGCCTTCTATTAGGATCAGGCTTGCTCTGCGTCTGATGTGCGCTGCGCCTGCAACGACTGTAGTTCCTGTTACTTGTTACGGTGCTCAGTCGTTCAGCTAGTGTTCTGCCAGGTGTTGATGCAGTTTTTGGGGCTCAGGTCTTTTATGACTGCTGGAATTAGGTAGTGTGGGCCTAGGAGCTGTTTCACTACACTGCCATGTTCCTGAACGGCCAAGCTCCGCCCCCCAAACTTTCTTAGGTTTTAAAGGGAAAGACAGCGAAAGGACCAGCATGGGACTGTAGCAACCTAAGAGTTAAGGCTAGCATGAGTGAGATAGGAGAAGAGGGCTCGGTGTAGAAGCTAGTGCAACATTGTTGCAAGTGTAGGGAGGAGTCCCTGGCCTTACCTTAAAAATAGCTGCACGTAGCTGCCTGTCCCTCTTTCTCCCTGGATCCTGAAGCAGAGACCCCTTTTTTCTTCGCTTTGGAAATCCTAGGCCTTGTGCATATCCAACATCATGCATCGTTCAAGAAGATCTGTCTTGCCTCCAGTACGGTTCCAGGAGCTGCAGTTTGCATCACCTGCAAGGAAAAAGCAAAATAAACAGATAAGTAACCTTGAAATAGATGATGATAATGAGAATACTATTGCACCTACACAGTATACACATAGCAAGACAGCTACCACTAACCCTCATGCATCCCTTGGCCTAATTCAGCCACCTCCTGCCCCTGACATGAGCAGTGTGTCTGTTGTTATTGATACTAACTAACCCGGCATTGTCCCTGAATCACCAGTTAACCCCTTAATTCCTGCTACTGCAGAATCTATGCCCAGTACAGTCATTGGTGGTTTAGGAAATCCAGGGCCTTTAGGGCCGCATGGGGTCCAATTCGTTGGTTTAATTACCCCTCCTCAACCTTCAAACATCTTACCTGCATCTTCTGTCGCATCCTTGTTTGCTGCCATCCCTCCGACTGCCGCATCTGCTGTTTCTTCTTTTCTGGCGTCCATTGCGGCTGCGATGGCTCCATCTTCTTCTCTTCTTTCTTCCTCCATTCCGGTTGGCCAAATCGAGGTACCGGAAGTCGTCGGCGGAAGTCCCGCCCCTTCTGGTGATGTCACAAATCCCTATTCACAGTGCAACATGGGAACCATGCAGTCGGGTCCTTGGGAGCTCGTAAGAGGTGAGCACCACGAGAGGACACCGGCAGTGGTAGGATTGGCACAGTTAGGGTTAGGCAGTCAGCAGGCTTTGGGCACAATCCAGCAGCGGGCATCAATGGTGGGCTATCTCTGAGCGCAAGGTTGCTTTGCACGGGGATACAAACCCCACTTACATGCCGTCACTTCATGCCCATTTAAATGCCAAAACTATTAGGAAAATTCAGCAAGGGAAATACATAAATATATTTGAATTATCTCCTGAAGCTTACAAGGAGAAGGAAAAGAGTTCTGATGGCACTGACCCCAAAAGGTTTAAACGCCCAGAGACATTCAAGGAATGGCTTATTTGCTTTAGAGTCTTTGTCTCCTGTTACTTAGAGAAGTACCCCAGTCAGAATCATGCCGTATTGAAATATACGGATTCCATTCACTGGATTCAGATGAAGTGCAGTGATGGAGCCTGGAGGGATTACGATTCAGAATTCAGGCGTAAGATGGCTGGGAATCCGGTCCTGACATTTGACTGCACAGACACTCATCTGTGGCAACGCCTTGGTCCTCAAAGTTCTCCCTCCTCCTCCAGCCCTGCTCCCTCTCAGTCCCTTCGTAGCCAAAAAAGTAAGTGTAGAAACGCCTCATGCTGGGCATTCCAAGAAAATAAGCGTGATAAGGGAGGTACCTGTAGTTTCAGACATACCTGTAAGTTCTGCAGTGGACCCCACCCAGGGTGTGATTGCAGGAGAAAAGAGAGTGTGAATAATAGGCCACAACCCAGAAACACTACTGTCCAGAAAGGCTCCCTCGCCAGTGAGGGTGCACTCCCTTGAACCCTGGCTGCGTCTTTACCCTGACCGTCAGGCTGTTGATTTGCTCTTGGACGGTTTTTGGCCCCTTCACCCATCCTCCATTCATCCATCCATCCAACTTTATTGTGTCACCTTTAGTAGTAGTCCCAAAAAAGGAACCAGGAAAATTTTGCCTAATACAGCACCTCTCCTATCCCAAAGGAAGTACAGTGAATGATGCCATCGACCCTGAGCTTAGCTCTGTGCGCTATCAATCTTTTGATAGCGCGCTGGAGCTGGTCAAGGGACCCCGGAGGGGTGCTCTGTTGGCAAAATTGGATATTGAGTCTGCTTTTCGCTTGTTGCCCCTACACCCTTCAGCCTTTCCACTTATGGGATGTAAATTTGATAGTGGTTTCTATGTGGATCGCTGCCTTCCTATGTGAAGCTTTCTAGCTTATTAAGTATATTTATCTGGAACACACCTGGGCTGGGTGGCGTGCATTAACAAAAGGGGAGGGATTTGGTCAGCTCCCTATTTAAGAAATACAGAAAAGGGTTTTTTTGGTTAAGCACACCACAAAAGGACTGTTTAATCTTAACACACACATTGTGGGAGTGCTACCAAAGTGACCAAAGCAATTACAAAACAACAAAAAATATATTGGTGCACATCCAACCACTTAAGTCCACTCTTTCACCAATATATTTTTTGTTGTTTTGTAATGGCTTTGGTCACTTTGGTAGCACTCCCACAATGTGTGTGTTAAGATTAAACAGTCCTTTTGTGGTGTGCTTAACCAAAAAATCCCTTTGCTGTATTTCTTAAATAGGGAGCTGACCAAATCCCTCCCCTTTGGTTAATGCACGCCACCCAGCCCAGGTGTGTTCCAGATAAATATACTTAATAAGCGACATTTGACTGCACAGACACTCATCTGTGGCAACGCCTTGGTCCTCAAAGTTCTCCCTCCTCCTCCAGCCCTGCTCCCTCTCAGTCCCTTCGTAGCCAAAAAAGTAAGTGTAGAAACGCCTCATGCTGGGCATTCCAAGAAAATAAGCGTGATAAGGGAGGTACCTGTAGTTTCAGACATACCTGTAAGTTCTGCAGTGGACCCCACCCAGGGTGTGATTGCAGGAGAAAAGAGAGTGCGAATAATAGGCCACAACCCAGAAACACTACTGTCCAGAAAGGCTCCCTTGAACCCTGGCTGCGTCTTTACCCTGACCGTCAGGCTGCTGATTTGCTCTTGGACGGTTTTTCACGTGGTTTTCAGATCCCTGTAGCTTCAAGAATCAGAGGTCCAGATAACTACCGTAACCTACGTTCAGTGTACCAATACCCTCAGATAGTAAAAGACAAGTTAGTAAAAGAATTGAACATGGGGCGTATGATTGGCCCCTTCACCCATCCTCCATTCATCCATCCATCCAACTTTATTGTGTCACCTTTAGTAGTAGTCCCAAAAAAGGAACCAGGAAAATTTTGCCTAATACAGCACCTCTCCTATCCCAAAGGAAGTTCAGTGAATGATGCCATCGACCCTGAGCTTAGCTCCGTGCGCTATCAATCTTTTGATAGCGCGCTGGAGCTGGTCAAGGGACCCGGGAGGGGTGCTCTGTTGGCAAAATTTGATATTGAGTCTGCTTTTCGCTTGTTGCCCCTACACCCTTCAGCCTTTCCACTTATGGGATGTAAATTTGATGGTGGTTTCTATGTGGATCGCTGCCTTCCTATGGGTTGTGCCATTTCTTGTGCACTATTTGAAAAGTTCAGCACTTTTCTGCACTGGGCAGTTGCCCGTATGGTCTGCAGGGATCTTGTAGCACACTACCTAGATGATTTCTTGATAGTGGGTCAGGAGGGGTCGAACGACTGTCTGGGTGTGATGAATGGAATGCGTAGGCTCATGTCCCACTTTGGTGTTCCCCTTGCGGAAGACAAATCGCAAGGTCCTTGCACCTGTTTGACATTTTTAGGTATTGAAATTGATACCATAAACATGGTATGCCGGCTTCCTTTAGACAAAGTGCAGGGTATGCTGGAGGCGATTCAAGCGGCTGTCTCCTCAAAATACAGTCCCTCCTTGGCCTTCTTAACTTTGCCTGCAGAGATATTCCTATGGGGAGGGTTTTTAATCGTAGATTGGAGAGTAAACTTTGTGGAAGGGTTAACCCATTGGAAAAAAATTACATCTCGCGGGGCATGGTAGCTGACCTAATAGTATGGGTATCTTTTCTAAAGAACTTCAATGGAACTCTTTTTTGGCGCTCTGCTCCTATCTCTAGCCAGCTTTTACACCTTTTTACTGACACGGCTGGGTCTCTGGGTTTCGGGGCGTATTTTCAAGGGGCGTGGAGTGCGGGTCCCTGGCCTACAGATTGGAAGGATAGAGGGTTAACTCGCAACCTCATGCTCCTTGAACTTTTTCCTGGATATCCCTGCTCCCTTTAGTACTTGCCTCTCTAGCCCCATCCACTTGGCTCTCTTACATGAGGTTGTGGAAGGAATGGGACTTGTTTTGTCAGGACAGAAGGGTGGAAGCGGCAGAGGCTTCGCAAGTCACCTTGTATAACTGGCTGGTGAGTCTGTGGAATGACGGTGCCCGCAAGGGAGCCATTCATTCTCAAAACAACAAAAAATATATTGGTGTACATCAAACCACTTAAGTCCACTCTTTCATGGCATATCTCTATATGCTTCTGTCTGCCAAATAATCTTACATAGCTTCTAATAAGATTGGGATAAACATCTCGCAATAATATGAGCTTATATTTGTGCTGCAAAAACAAATATACTTGTATCTGCTAAATATACATACATAGTTCAAATAGAATTGGGATTAACATCTCGCAATAATATTGATTTATATTTATGCTGCAAAAATTTTTTTTGCTTTAAAAATGCCTTTAAATGAAATGGGATCTTAGTCACACAATATGATCATATTCTGCTAAGCCAGTCACCACTTACAAGGTGTCCCATAAAGACTGGTCCTACTCTAACCAGTTTCCACACTGCAGCAAGTCATGTCTACATAGTGTGAAGCTTTCTAGCTTATTAAGTATATTTATCTGGAACACACCTGGGCTGGGTGGCGTGCATTAACCAAAGGGGAGGGATTTGGTCAGCTCCCTATTTAAGAAATACAGCAAAGAGTTTTTTGGTTAAGCACACCACAAAAGGACTGTTAAATCTTAGCACACACATTGTGGGAGTGCTACCAAAGTGACCAAAGCAATTACAAAACAACAAAAAATATATTGGTGCACATCCAACCACTTAAGTCCACTCTTTCATGGCATATCTGTATATGCTTCTGTCTGCCAAATAATCTTACATAGCTTCTAATAAGATTGGGATAAACATCTCGCAATAATATGAGCTTATATTTGTGCTGCAAAAACAAATATACTTGTATCTGCTAAATATACTTACATAGTTCAAATAGAATTGGGATTAACATCTCGCAATAATATTGACTTATATTTATGCTGCAAAAAATGTTTTTGCTTTAAAAATGCCTTTAAATGAAATGGGATCTTAGTCACACAATATGATCATATTCTGCTAAGCCAGTCACCACTTACAAGGTGTCCCATAAAGACTGGTCCTACTCTAACCAGTTTCCACACTGCAGCAAGTCATGTCTACACAGTGTGAAGCTTTCTAGCTTATTAAGTATATTTATCTGGAACACACCTGGGCTGGGTGGCGTGCATTAACCAAAGGGGAGGGATTTGGTCAGCTCCCTATTTAAGAAATACAGCAAAGGGGTTTTTTGGTTAAGCACACCACAAAAGGACTGTTTAATCTTAACACACACATTGTGGGAGTGCTACCAAAGTGACCAAGGCAATTACAAAACAACAAAAAATATATTGGTGCACATCCAACCACTTAAGTCCACTCTTTCATGGCATATCTGTATATGCTTCTGTCTGCCAAATAATCTTACATAGCTTCTAATAAGATTGGGATAAACATCTTGCAATAATATGAGCTTATATTTGTGCTGCAAAAACAAATATACTTGTATCTGCTAAATATACATACATAGTTCAAATAGAATTGGGATTAACATCTCGCAATAATATTGACTTATATTTATGCTGCAAATTTTTTTTTATTTTTTTTTGCTTTAAAAATGCCTTTAAATGAAATGGGATCTTAGTCACACAATATGATCATATTCTGCTAAGAAAGTCACCACTTAAAAGGTGTCCCATAAAGACTGGTCCTACTCTAACCAGTTTCCACACTGCAGCAAGTCATGTCTACACAGTGTGAATCTTTCTAGCTTATTAAGCATATTTATCTGGAACACACCTGGGCTGGGTGGCGTGCATTAACAGAAGGGGAGGGATTTGGTCAGCTCCCTATTTAAGAAATACAGCAAAGGGGTTTTTTGGTTAAGCACACCACAAAAGGACTGTTTAATCTTAACACACACATTGTGGGAGTGCTACCAAAGTGACCAAAGCAATTACAAAACAACAAAAAATATATTGGTGCACATCCAACCACTTAAGTCCACTCTTTCACCAATATATTTTTTGTTGTTTTGTAATTGCTTTGGTCACTTTGGTAGCACTCCCACAATGTGTGTGTTAAGATTAAACAGTCCTTTTGTGGTGTGCTTAACCAAAAAACCCCTTTGCTGTATTTCTTAAATAGGGAGCTGACCAAATACCTCCCCTTTGGTTAATGCACGCCACCCAGCCCAGGTGTGTTCCAGATAAATATACTTAATAAGCTAAAAAGCTTCACACTGTGTAGACATGACTTGCTGCAGTGTGGAAACTGGTTAGAGTAGGACCAGTCTTTATGGGACACCTTGTAAGTTGTGACTGGCTTAGCAGAATATGATCATATTGTGTGACTAAGATCCCATTTCATTTAAAGGCATTGTTAAAGCAAAAACATTTTTTGCAGCATAAATATAAATCAATATTATTGCGAGATGTTAATCCCAATTCTATTTGAACTATGTATGTATATTTAGCAGATACAAGTATATTTGTTTTTGCAGCACAAATTTAAGCTCACATTATTGCGAGATGTTTATCCCAATCTTATTAGAAGCTATGTAAGATTATTTGTCAGACAGAAGCATATACAGATATGCCATGAAAGAGTGGACTTAAGTGGTTGGATGTGCACCAATATATTATTTGTTGTTTTGTAATTGCTTTGGTCACTTTGGTAGCACTCCCACAATGTGTGTGTTAAGATTAAACAGTCCTTTTGTGGTGTGCTTAACCAAAAAACCCCTTTGCTGTATTTCTTAAATAGGGAGCTGACCAAATCCCTCCCCTTCTGTTAATGCACGCCACCCAGCCCAGGTGTGTTCCAGATAAATATACTTAATAAGCTAGAAAGCTTCACACTGTGTAGACATGACTTGCTGCAGTGTGGAAACTGGTTAGAGTAGGAACAGTCTTTATGGGACACCTTGTAAGTGGTGACTGGCTTAGCAGAATATGATCATATTGTGTGACTAAGATCCCATTTCATTTAAAGGCATTTTTAAAGCAAAAATTTTTTTTGCAGCATAAATATAAGTCAATATTATTGCGAGATGTTAATCCCAATTCTATTTGAACTATGTATGCAGATACAAGTATATTTGTTTTTGCAGCACAAATATAAGCTCATATTATTGTGAGATGTTTATCCCAATCTTATTAGAAGCTATGTAAGATTAATTGGCAGACAGAAGCATATACAGATATGCCATGAAAGAGTGGACTTAAGTGGTTGGATGTGCACCAATATATTTTTTGTTGTTTTGTAATTGCTTTGTTTACTTTGGTAGCACTCCCACAATGTGTGTGTTAAGATTAAACAGTCCTTTTGTGGTGTGCTTAACCAAAAAACCCCTTTGCTGTAAGCCATTCATTCTCGCCTGGCAGCTTTAAGTTTTTTCTACCGCACACTTTTCATACCTGATCCTACTAACTCTTTCTTTGTGCGCCAAGTGATAAAGGGTTGGGGTAGTTCTCAACTGCAGCAAAAGGATGTTAGGTAGCCCATCACTCATGATCGCTTGCAGAAGTTAGTTAGTGCTTTGGAAGCCGTATACTTTTCACCATATGAAATTCTTTTGTTTCGCACGGCTTTCGTACTGGCATATTCCGCAGCCCTTCGTATAGGTGAGCTAGTGTCCCCTTCTAAGCAGGATGCCAGCAGAGGAGTTCAGCTCCAGCATATCAGAGCATCCCCAGAGTCATTTTTGCTTTTTATCCCCCGGTCTAAAACAGATAAAAAAGGTAAAGGTCTTTGGATGACCATTCATAAGACAGAAGGCAGTTGTTGTCCTGTGCTGTTAGTTAATCAGTTCTTAGGAGTACACCCCAAGGTTTTAGGTTCCTTGTACATGAGGATGGTACATCGTTATCCCAGTATCAGTTCCGGAGGGTTCTGGCTCGAACAGCTCCTCTGGCCGGCCTTGATTCTTCAAAAATTGCTCCGCATTCCTTCCGCATAGGCGCAGCGACAAATGCAGCCCTGTCAGGCGCTTCAATTTTCTTAATTAAGCGCTTAGGCAGGTGGCACTCGACCAAATATAAAGGCTATGTTCGCCCAATCATTTAATAATGTTTGTTACCTTGTTACAGTTACTAACAATTTTAGTTTTTTCAGGAGCACCCCCAGGCGCTAGTCGGATATGGATCGTGGGGCACTCGTATGTGCATTGGGCATCAATTCGTTCCCTATCCCTTCCTGAGGGCCAAAACCTTGGGTTCCCCTCTTCCAGAGCGTCAGTTAGGTGGTTAGGTGAGAGGGGGATGTGTTGGCCTAGACTCCCCTCCCTTTTATACGAGGCCCTTTTACGTTGGGGTAAACCTCACATTGTCATTTTGCATTTAGGGGGCAGCTTATAAAGATTATGAAGGCTGATATTAGCTGAATCAGGACCCGTACTCCCAAAGTGATTCTGGGCTGGTCTAATTTTATTCCAAGACTAGAATGGAGGCACATGTCATCCAATAGTGCAGCATACAGGGTAAGGAAGAAAATTAATTCCACTATCAGTTGAACCGTCACAGAGCAGGGGGGCTTCGTGGTCAGACATGATGCCTTAACGACCAACAAATCAGAATATTACAGGAGAGATAGGGTTCATTTACAGGATGTAGCCTTGGATATTTTTATTAGGGATATTCGTAGGTCTCTTGTTCCCTTCCTGTAAGTCAGGTTGTGGTTTATGGTGGGGGCAAGTATATCATCTGAGATGTTATCTTGTGGCGGAAGGTAGCGGCCCTGTTGCGTGGAGAGGGTGAACGGGGGTAGTGATGACCAATCTAAAGAAGGGAGGGGCGGATAGCCTCAGGTGCCCCTCCTTCCCCTCGTGGGTGGGTCACGTGATCTCAGCAACCCCTTAGTAGCATCTCCGTTGGGCAGAGGGAACCCTCCCTCTGCTGCAGTTTCCATTTTGGGCCACTGACCTCCAGTAGTGCTGGGTTAGTTAACTCTTGCTTGCCGCCATATTAGCCTTGTCAGTTTCTATAGTTATGTTTATTAATATTTAATAAAAAAAATTTAACCTGTGACGGTTTAAAATTTCCCATAAATAAGTTGTGGTGTCTTTATTTATTATTTATAGTCATACCTAATTTAGGAGTTAAGTTTATGTACATGTTATTATTCCCTCTCTGCTGGTAACGAGTGGTAAGCCTTTAATCCCTTAGGTAAATACCTTGAGATTTTTTAATATAAATGTCTAGACATGCATAATGAAACAACTTTGCTGTTACGGTTGCCTCCAGGCTGGCTGGAAGTTGGACCGTAGAAAAGGATGCTCCTAGTGCTCACCAAAGGATCATCAGCACCGTAGACACCATAACTACTGCGTAGCCACCATAAGTAATGCAGACTCTACGAACCACCACTGCTGGGCCGGTATCTCGCCATCTGCTCTGTGCCCTGGACCTACGACCAGGCTCCAGTAGGTGAACCTCTTCCTTCTGTAGAGCGAAGCAGGATCAGGAACAAGAGCTCTTACAAGAGCTCAGTAGCTAAGGGAGTATGAAGAGCATAGCAATCCCTGTAGTGATTATAGCTGTCCCCTACAAACATGAGTCAAGGCTGCAAGTTAGAGGGTCAGAAGAGGTCTGAGGTGCTGGAACACCCAGTCTGGTTTTTATTGAGGTTACATGCAAAACAGGACACTCTCAGGGGGAGGCATAAAATCACCAATCACACATTTGGTACATTTAGATAGAGAGACAACGCCCTTTGACAGGCCACAATAGAATTACATTACTTCAGCAGATAACAAGTTACACACAAGAAAACAATGCAGTCCATCTTATCAACTAGCAGTCTGACTCTGGAGGTGATTAGACAATGGGAATGTTTATCACTAAACTTAATTAGAGCTGATGCCAGCAAACTTGTATTTAGAAAATAGCTTCTTGAAGCTGAACAAAGTTAACTCTTTCAGTTCTGACCGAAGGGTCTGTCACATAGCACTTAATGGTACACAATGAAACTAATGCTTTTGTAACAGTGCTCCCTTTCTGTGGAACACTCTGGCAGACACGGTCTGACCCCTTTTCGGGGCATTGTTCACCAAAGTCACAATATGTCCCCAGACGGTTCTTAAAATGGCCATACACACCCAATAAAAGTTAATACGTTTTCAGGGGCACAATCTTCCAGGGGCCATAGTCATGAGGAAGGAGGCTGGCAAATAGGCTTCTCCACAATCCAGGGAAGCAGGGCAATTTTCCATTTAAAGGGCCAGTTACAAATAGCAGTTTGTAACATTTGCAATATATTTTTATTATTTATTTTGCTCCCTTTACATGTAATTTAGCTCTGAAAATAGAGCCTGATGACTTCTCAAGGCTATAACCCGGCTACAGATATGTCCCTAGTTAGTCTTTAAAGGGACAGGAAAACCCAACATTTTCTTTCATGATTTGAATAGAACATACAGTTTTAAACAACTTTACAATTTACTTCTATTATTAAATTTGCTTCATTCTCTAGTTATCCTTTTCTGAAGGAGCAGCAATGCACTACTGAGAGCAAGCTGAACACATCTAGTTAGCCAATCACAAGACACAAATGCGTGCAGGCACCAATCAGCATCTAGCTCCCACTAGTTTAGGATGTGCATATTATTTTTCAACAAGGGATACCAAGAGAACAAAGCACATTTGAAAACAGAAGTGAATTTAATTGTGTTTTAAAATTACATCTGAATCATGCAAGTTTAATTTTGACTTTCCTTTCCCTTTAACTGATAACTGCAAAACAATTAATTTTATAACAGTGATTAGCCTTGTTGTCTGCAGAATTAAACCCAGATTGGCTCCTCCAAATAAAGAAATGGTAAGTGGAGTTTGGCTATTGAAAAATAATTGCAGAAAAAGGATGTTATTTTGTTTTAAAAATATTAACTTTTTTTATGTTATTCTATAGCAATACATCAGAAACGTTTTTTAGCTAAAACTTGTTTAATGTCCCTCTGATCGGAACAGCCAATAGAATGCGAGCTCAATCTGATTGGCTGATTGGATCAGCCAATCGGATTGAACTTGAATCTGATTGGCTGATTCAATCAGCCAATCAGATTTTTTTAACTTAATTCCGATTGGCTGATAGAATCCTATCAGCCAATCGGAATTCGGCGGACGCCATCTTGGATGACGTCATTTAAAGGTACCTCATTCCAAGTTCAGTAGTCGGCCGGGATGGATGCTCCGCGGCGGCGGAGCGAAGAAAGAAGATTGAAGATGCCGCCGGAAGAATGAAGACTTTGCTGCCGCTTGGAGGAAGACGTCGCCGGAGGAAGAATTCTTCTTTGCCGCTTGGAGGATGACATCGCCGGAGGAAGAATTCTTCTTTGCCGCTTGGAGGAAGACATCGCCCGGATCGGATCAGGAGTTCGGCCCGGTGTGGTGAAGACAAGGTAGGGAGATCTTCAGGGGGGTAGTGTTAGGCTTTTTTAAGGGGGGTTTGGGTGGGTTTAGAATAGGGGTATGTGGGTGGTGGGTTGTAATGGGGGGGGGGGATTGTATTTGTTGTATGCAAAAGAGCTGAATTCTTTGGGGCATGCCCCACAAAAGGCCCTTTTAAGGGCTGGTAAGGTAAAGAGCTTTGAAATTTGTTTAATTTAGAATAGGGCAGGGAATTTTTTTTATTTTGGGGGTTTATTATTTTATTAGGGGGCTTAGAATAGGTGTAATTAGCTTAAAAATCTTGTAATTTTTTTTTTATTTTTTGTAATTTAGTGTTCTTTTTTTTTGTAATTTAGTTTAGTTAATTTAATTGTATTTTTAGATAGATGTTTGTAGTTTATTAAATTTATTGATAGTGTAGGTGTATTTGTAACTTAGGTTAGGATTTATTTTATAGGTAATTGGGTAATTATTTTAACTAGGTAGATATTAAATAGTTAATAACTATTTAATATCTATTATACCTAGTTAAAATAATTAACAATTTACCTGTAAAATAAATATTAACCCTAACATAGCTACAATGTAATTATTAATTATATTGTAGCTATCTTAGGGTTTATTTTATAGGTAAGTATTTAGATTTAAATAGGTATATTTTAGTTTATAAATTAATTAGATTAATTTAATATAAATTTAGTTAGGGTTAGATAGAGTTAATATAGTTAATATAAATACTATAGTAACTATATTAACCCTAATATAATTAGGGTTAATATAGTTAATATATATAATGTAATACCTATATTAACTATAATATACTTAGGGTTAATATAGATAATATAGCTGGCGGCGGGGTAGGTAGATTAAATTAGGGGTTAATCATTTTAATAGAGATGGCGGCGGTGTTAGGGGCTCACTTTAGGGGGTTATAGATATAATATAGCTGGCGGCGGGGTACGGGAGCGGCGGTTTAGGGGTTAATAACTTTATTAGGTTGCGGCGGGGTAAAGGAGCGGCGGTTTAGGGGTTAATAGCTTTTTTATTGTTAGGCTAGTGAGGGGGGATAGCGGATAGAGGGTTAGACAGTGCGGGCTATGTTAGGGAGGCGTGTTAGACAGTGCGGGCTATGTTAGGGAGGCGTGTTAGACAGTGCGGGCTATGTTAGGTAGGCGTGTTAGACAGTGCGGGTGTTTTAAACTTTAGTCAGGTTTTATAGGCGCCGGCAGTTTCTAACGTGCCGCAAGTCACTGGCGACGCCAGAAATTTGTACTTACGCAGATTTCTGGACATCGCTGGTTTGTGAGACTTACGGCACGTTAGCATCTGACGGCGACTTATATGGGATGGCTCGAGTTGCGAGCTGAAACTGCGGGCGACGCCGGTTCCCTCGCTTGCGCCACAAACTGTGATCGATATCGGATCGCGCCCCAGGTGCTTCCTAGAAAGATACATATGAAACAACATAGAAAAGGAAGTGGGGATTTCAAAATAAGAAATTCCCAAAAGTCTAGGTAAATCCAGCACGACTGTAAGATTGAATAATAGCACTACAAAAAGCTTGTATGTCAAAATCAATATAAATATTTATTAACCAAATGCACAATACACACATTCACATTCATACAGTGGATCCCACACAAAACAGTGTTATAAAGTACTGGCCAAAAAAGTTATTATCTGGTGCACCAGGGAAAATAAACCAAAAACAGTCCGTTTAAGACTTGCAGGTATTTGTAATCCAATAAGTGCAGCGTTAATGCAAGAAATGGATGCAGTTATACAATCCCCGGTGTATAAAGACCAGTTACTTCAGACTTAAACCCCGATAGTTACTGAGTCAATTGGTGCTTTAAAGGCATAGCATAGGAGGAGCAATAGAAACACGCGTCTTTATTCACAGGTGCTGTATTCTTTTAAGACAGTGATATTCGGTGTACAGATGCGTATAACATATTCTACCTGTATTTGTTCACGCGGTCGCTCCTCCTAGCTGCCTCGTTCATAGAATTTCCAGACATCAGGGGTAAGTCACGATGAGCAGGGGATCTGCTGTAAGGGCTGCCAAGCACGACGAGTCCAAACGCTCGTTTCGCTCCTTCAGTCAGTGCAGCATGGAGCTTCTTCCAGGTGCTAACGACACCTTGATTACCAGCCTTTTTATTGGATGCCGGTTTCCAGAATCTTTTTCATTTGATGAAATTTATGTCAATCACAATTAGCCGCTGTTACAATGTCTTTACAATTGTTACTTTTAAGTGCAGCTAAATTCAGGGTTTCTTAAGTAACCAAGGTGAAGTGTTCCATAGCAGAAATTAATTAGATACAATTCAATGATTCAGATACTCACTCACACACACATCCGCAACAAATAATATGTACAAAATATACTAAAAACAATTTTATTTTAATACACCATTGTGCAATATTTAAAAGACAATACTTAATTATAATGTTATGTGTGTCAAATTACTCTAACAGCAAATATGTGCAATTTAGCTCATCATAGTAGTATATATTTACAATTTTGATTTATTTTATTACTTTTGAGATCCCATAATCTCTACATATATGGAAATAAATGGAGATGTGCAGACAAAGTAAGGTATAAGGAATTAACCTAAAAAGGAAGCAAATTCCAATTTTTCATTTAAGCCATTGGGAGATAGGGTGTTTAGTTTGTACATCCATCTTGTTTCTTTTTGTAAAAGAATTCTATCAATGTCCCCCCCGCGCATGCTCAGTTTAACTGATTCTATTCCAATGAAGTGAAGTTCATCAATTTTTGATTTGTGAAATTGAGCAAAATGTCTCGCCACTGGGCTGTCAATATTGAAGTCCTTTATATCGTCTCTATGTTCTGTAATGCGGGAGCGTAATTCTCTAAAAGTTTTACCCACATAGAAACATTTACACGAGCAATAGAGAAGATATATGACTGCTTTTGTGGAACAATTAATGAAAGAATTAATTTTATATGTGACTCCTGTATTCGTGCTGAAAGTCTTAGTTTTCTGCACGAATTCACAGCAGACACAGTGATTACAGATTTTGTTGTTTGTTTCTCTTAATTATTTGTTATTTATTTATATTATTAATCTAGAAGTAAAATAATGCCTCAGTTTTTGTTACTGATGTTAAATTATGCAAAATAATTAACTAAAAACATTTATATTCTCAGCCATGCATGGCAGGCAAATGGCAGATGACGTTTAACAAAATGCAATATAAAAATTAGACATTTGCATAACCAATGTCTGCTCTGACTCTTCCCTGCAAGCAAGGATTGGGGTCTAGCTGTGTTTATGTCAATCTCTTTAGTAAGAGTAGTGGTGAGTTTTAAGCAGTTAAAAGGCGACAAGGTAGTCTTTGCTTTACTTTTTTTTTTTTTTTTCTTTTTTTTTTCTTTATTGAATAGAAATTCACCGTACAGTAATATTAGAGTAGCATTACATCAGAACATATCACATAACATAGTATAACAGTATGTTTGGTTAACAGAAATATACATTGCACATATTGGAATAATCAGAAATCGTAAAATAGGTGTGTCATAAGTGTACATTCTCATAGTAGTCAATATTGAAATCAAGAAAAAAAAACAGGTATCGGGCATTATTTGGCCCTAGAAGAGGGGTGAATAGAAAGTGGGCCAACAGGGCTCACGTACAAATTTGCCAGACAACTGAATAAATAGGGATTATACACATCTCCCCCAGATAGGGAGTAATGAAAGAGATACAAAGAAGAAAGAAGGAGGCAGAAGAAAAAGAGAGAGAGATAGAGAGAAGAGAAAAAAAAAAAAAAGGGGGGGGAGGGGAAGAAGGGAAGGGAGCGGAACAGGGGAGGAGACAGCATGAACTCTCTCCTCCCATTTCAGGGGTAGATCACGCTACTGAAGGGTCTCACTCATCGGAGCTCAAACCAATCAGACCACGTCTCCCAGTAAGAGTCCAGGGTACCGTTTTTGCCGGCGACATATCTCTCCATCGTAGCGAAATGATTTATCACATCACAGATCTCATTTAGATTTGGAGGCTCTGTTTGTTTCCAAGCCCGAGCTATGCACAGTTTAGTTGCTGCCAGGACGTAAATTAGGAACTTCTTGGTATTCAATGAGAAATACCTCGGAAGAATATGGAGCAAGGCCATCCCAGGCGTCAGGTGGACATCGAGATTCATGGAGCTGAGCAATAATTCAACCTCATTCCATAGGGAGGTGATCTTCGGACAGCTCCACCATACATGGATGTCAGAGCCCTCAAAATTACACTGTCTCCAGCACTCTCTGGTGGAGGATGGGAACATCGCTGCCAATCGGGTTGGGACTCTATACCACTTCAACACCCCTTTCATATATGTCTCAAAGACTGTGACGCAGTGAAGCGTCTTTTTAGTGAGAGTAATTGCATAGGCAAGGTCATCTTCAGGAATAGAGATGTTGAGCTCACGACACCAAGCACGTATCTGCCATGGCACACCTGGTGTACAGTCATTTAGAAGTGTGGTATAGTGAAACGAAATGGGACGGGATCTCAGTGCTCCCGTACACCACCTAGACTCCCATCCTGTCTTCCCTCTGAGGGCAGTCGTGGGGAATCTCCTAGCCTTGACAACACTGAGCACTCTGAAGCTCTCGAAGCGGAACCATAGGGGGTTGTCCCCCCCGGGCTCCACTAATTGTGAAGCCGTCATAAGGGTACCTGAGTGATACAGATCAGAAACCTTCGTGATGTCTTTACTTTTCCAGAAGTCAAAATGAATCTCCGGTGAGTTCCGGAGTAAACCCCTCAAGCTCTGAATAGGAGAAGGGTAGGGTGAAACACCCTGTCTGTGGCGAAGCTCGTACCAGATACGTAAAGATTGACTGACAATAGGATTATGGATCTTAGCTAAGAGGTTCACATGCTTGGGTACCCAGATGGCATCTCGGAGGTCTAGATCTACCGGCAGAGCTAGTTGTTCCAAGTAATACCAGCCTGGTATATCCGTCTCTACTCCCCATGCGGTGATATGTGTAAGTCTCGTTGCTTCATAATAGAGATATATGTTTGGAAACACAACACCTCCCTTGGAGAAGGGTCTCTGGAGGATTTTATATGCTATTCGAGGAATCCCGCGTCCCCACACATATCTGAGGAAGACTCAGGATGAGTATGGATCTGTTGAAGAATCCGATGAGGCACATTAAAGGGGAGGCAGCGGAATATGTATAAAGCCTTCGGGAGGAGTGACATCTTAAGCGTGGCGACACGGCCTAGCCATGAAATCTCATGATGGTCCCATGATATCGCCAAGGATTTAACTTCGGCCGTCAACTTATCAAAGTTAAGTTTGGTCATGGTGTCTGTGTTGTCACTGAGCATTACACCTAAGTGAGTTAGGTAATTTGTAGACCACTGGAAGTCAAATTTGTCCCGCAGTGCACTTAGTCGCTCTGTGGGAATATTCATGGCGTATGCTTCAGTCTTAGCTACATTAGACTTGTAATAGCTATACCGGCCAAATTTATCAATTAGGTCAAAGACCCTCGAGATCGAAGACTCCGGGTTAGTCAATAGAAGGGTCACGTCATCCGCAAAGAGGGCAATCTTTTCTTCATGTGACGGATATGGAACTCCAGTAATTCCTTCTGATAGACGTATTGCTTGAGCAAAGGGTTCCATCACTAAGGAGAAAATTAAAGGGGAGAGGGGACACCACTGTCTGGTGCCATTGGAGATGTTTATTACCGGTGAGCGGAAACCTGGGCCCCTGATACGAGCATGGGGCGAAGTGTAGAGGGCCTGAATGGCTACAACGATTTAGGGAGGAAAGTTGAACACTCTGAGGACTTCCCATAGGTACTCCCACCGTACCCTGTCGAAAGCCTTTTCGGTGTCCAAGGACAGGGCAACCAGTGGGGTACCATTCCTTCGGGCATCTGAAAAAATCGTAATTAGGCGCCTCGTATTGTCCGGCCCCTGGCGGCCTTTAGTAAAGCCGACCTGGTCTGACTGTATTAGGGAAGGTAATAGGTTAACTAGCCTGTCTGCCAGGAGTTTCGAATAGAGTTTCGTGTCAACGTTTATTAACGAGATTGGGCGATAGCTACTGCATAGCGTCACATCTTTATTCGGTTTAGGAATAGCGACTATTGATGCTTCAAGGTTTTCTCTTAATATTTGGCCATCTGACTTAATTTCGTTAAAGAGTTGACCTAGCACCGGAGTCAATAATCTCGAAAATTTCTTATAGAAGGCTCCAGGGAAGCCATCCGGCCCCGGGGCTTTGTTGTTTTTCAAATTCTTAAGGAGTAAAGAAATTTCCCTGTCAGTGAACGGTGTTAGGAGAGATTCACCATCTTCCTCCGAAAGTGTCGGGAGACCGAGCTCCTTAAGGAAGTCGCCAATTTCCGTAGTCGTGGCCGATCGAGGGAGCTCGCTTTTGGAAATATTATATAGTTTGTCATATAATATAGCAAAAGCTGATCCAATGGCAGCTGGGGCATAGACTCTCTTTCCATCTTGTGTGATGTAAGGTATTCTTGCTGTGGCTGTTCGCTTTCTCAATTTACCAGCCAAAAGCGAATCTGCCCTATTACTTTTGTGGTATAGAAGTTGTTTGAAAACTGAGAGAGCCTTTTGAATTCTCTGTAATTCCAGTTCCTTAATCTGACTTCTCAGACCCTGTACCTTAATAGAGAGTGCCTGGGTGGGGTTTTGTCTGTTAAGTTTTTTGGCCACCCGGAGATCACAATGGAGCTTACCCAAGGGAGCTCCCTTTGTACGACGTAATTCTGCCACCTTAGTAATACAAAAACCTTGTAGGTAAGCTTTCAAGGCCGCAAATCTAATCTGGTGGGATGTTTGCCCCTCTCGATTGTTTTGCAGGAACTTAGTGATTTCCTCCTCAAGCCCCAGTAGGAAGGAAGTATCCTTCCACAAGAACCGAGGGAACCTCCAGTAAGGCCTATCTATAGACGCTCTCGGGCCAAACACCTGGAATGTGACGGCGTCATGATCCGACCAGGTACAATAGTGTATACGCGCCTCATTGATAGAGTTCAGCGTCCATGAATCAACAAAAAAATAATCGAGCCTGGAGTAGGACCTATGGGAGGCTGAGAAGTATGTGAAATCTTTCACTTCAGGATGGTGTGCCCGCCATACATCAAAAAGAGAATGTTGTGCAATCAAATGTTGAAACTTCGGGGCCACCGATATGGTATAGGGGTCAATCCATTTGTTGGAAGGGACCTTCTTGTCGAGGAGAGGATCCCAAACAAGGTTGAAATCGCCCCCTAAAACCAGGGTGCCTTGCTTCAATCTATCAACTAAGAGAAGAGTCCTTTTCAAGAAGGAAACCTGTCTTTGGTTAGGACTGTATACATTGACTAGAGTGACCAATTGTTCATTAAGTTTCCCTATCAAGATAAGGAAACGCCCCTCCACGTCTCTTTCCACATGAACCAAATGGAATGCAACCCTTTTGTTAATCAGGATAGAAACGCCTCTCGTTTTGTCTTTATAGGTAGAATGGAATATTTCAGAGTAATCTGAGAACTTGAGTGTAGGCATATGGGCAGTCGACCAATGGGTCTCTTGCAAATAGACTACATCAGGGTTGCGAGATTTAAGAAAGTTTCTCAACAGACTACGCTTGTTAGGGGAGTTCAGACCCTTCACATTCAAAGTGAGGAAGGTTAGCGCCATAGTAGGCTTGTTTCTATTTTGCACCGTTCAGGAAAGGAAGGGAGAGAAGGGAAGGAAGAGATAAAAAAAAAAAAGAAGAAAAAAAAAAAAAAATTAACACACCAAGGGTGGGAAGAGAGAGGGGTAAGTAGGAAGAATAGGGGCAGAGAGATAAGATACTGAAATACAGAGGAAGATGTGTTATCCAAGAGCTAGACCCCTGCAAAGAGTTAGGGACCAGCCAATGGAGTACTGATCAAGTATGAAATCACGTCTGGATTCTAGCTAATAATGTAGGGGAATAAGGTAGAAATTTAGAATCTGTGTTCACGTGTTTACAATTCCTCGGAATCTGAGGTTGTTGCGGCGGGAGCGGTCCTCAATGTCAGCCATCTTTGCTTCCACTGTATCTAGCATATCAACCACTACATGGGAATGGTTAGAGAGATGTGCCTGTTCTACCGCCAGATCCTCTTGTTTTTGCTCCAAGGCCTCAACTCTCTCGCTGATTGTGCCTATGTCTTTTCGCAGATCTGCAATAGAACTTTTAAAAGTCTTAGTGAGAGATTCTTGCAGGTTAGTGATTTTTTGGGTGATTGTGTTGACAATTTCAGATGCCATAGTAGATGGAAGTTCTCCTGTTGTCTGAGAGTACTGGTCAAACAGCTCACTTTCGGCGGGTGGAGGGATATTCATAGACTCTGAGCTTGGCTGTCTGTCTGCCTGGGATTTAGGCTTAAAATGATCAGACATGGACTTTTTATATTCAGCTTGGTTTACAGTCTTTCGTCTAGAGCCCAGTGGAATGATAAATAACTGTTTGCGGTTCCCTCACGCTCAGACTGTATACAATATATACATTTAAAAGTTAGCCATAACCCAGGGTAAAGTAGTTATCAGGTGCAGAAGTTTTAAGACATAGTAGAAGGGAAGAGGGACCAGGCCCCCTTAACTATTTCCCCCTTTCGCCAGACTGCCTGCAGGTTTACATAGTGGGAGCTATAAGGGCCTTGAAGCCCTGCTTAAAGATTTTATAAGCTGTCCAGAAGAATTGTATACTTATGGCGTAGGGCCCCCACCTACAGTATGCAGTTGTTGAAAATTAATTGTTATTATCAATCTTCATTCCGGATACATTTACATTTACATAGCACCACTATCTAGGGAAAGCAGCTTAGAAATTAGGACCATATGTAATTTACGGCAAATACCAATCCAAATTTTTATCTCTAGTTCATAGATGAAGAGAGATACACGGTAAATACCAATCCAGCTATTGCAAATGAGACAGAATCCACAGCTTGTATGTTATTGAGTGAACACCCACGCAGGGAAAACACTTGTGGGGCAGTGATATATGTTGATCTATAAAAGTCCTTGTGGGTTTGTGTCATTAGCCTATGGTACAAGGAAGATAGTATGCTGTACTGTTGATAAAGGCACAGATTGAGTGACACTTATATCAGGGGCTAACAACTTTCTACTCACATATTGCCACGTGGGATGTTGCTGACTGTAATATGTCTGCCCAACTTCTGGAAAGAAAAAAAAGCACTGTCCATCAATCCTCACCCTCTCCTATAGGGTGTATGTTGGTCCGGAGGGTTAGTCAGAGGGTTTGCTGGTGTTGGGAAAGTTTTTGGAAATCAGGTCCAGAATCGAGTGCTGATGTAGGCCGCAGCCGCGGCCTTTCCTGCAAAACGCTCTGGTACTCCCAGGCGGCCTGAATTCGCGCCGCAAAATATCCCACAAAAAAGGTAAGGGGCAACTCCAGGCAACCCCGCAAATTTTCTGAGGTGGTTTGTGAGCAGTTTTGTTGCTCTTAGTTGATGTAAAAGGCCTAAATACACTTTTTTAGGAGCAGAGCTCTGTCCCTGCACGTCTTGTCAGTTCGGCTGCTGGCTCCGCCCCCCCTCTTTGCTTTACTTTTAACATTTTGCTACCCTGTTGCAGAAAGCCAGAGTTAGTTACTCTGTTCTTTCTTTTACTACATGACAGGGAGCAAAGTGCCTGTCACACCTACGAAGCAGCATCTGTCCTGCAGCTGGATCTCAGGTTAGTGCCTTTTCCTTCTAGGTTTTTAAGGATAGCAGCACTTAAGAGGTTAATCCTCACTTGGATCCAAATTAGGACATATATCCTTTATAATTAAGGATACGTAGGACAGATTATGGCAATGGGATATAAATAGAAGATCCTTGCATCTGTATTGTTAAGCATACCTTATTTGCGCCTAGATTTAGAGTTCTGCGGCCAAAGGGGTGCGTTAGCTACGCGTGCTTTTTTCTGGCCGCACCTTTTAAATACCGCTGGTATTGAGAGTTCACAGAATGGCTGCGTTAGGCTCCAAAAAAGGAGCGTAGAGCATATTTACCGCAACTTCAACTCTCGATACCAGCGGTGCTTACGGACGCGGCCAGCTTCAAAAACGTGCTCGTGCACGATTCCCCCATAGAAAACAATGGGGCTGTTTGAGCTGAAAAAAAACCTAACACCTGCAAAAAAGCCGCGTTCAGCTCCTAACGCAGCCACATTGTTTTCTATGGGGAAACACTTCCTACGTCTGCACCTAACACTCTAACATGTACCCCGAGTCTAAACACCCCTAACCTTACACTTATTAACCCCTATTCTGCCGCCCCCGCTATCGCTGACCCCTGCATATTATTTTTAACCCCTAATCTGCCGCTCCGTACACCCCACGCCACCTACATTATCCCTATGTACCCCTAATCTGCTGCGCTAACATCGCCGACCCCTATATTATATTTATTAACCCCTAATCTGCCGCCCCCAACGTCGCCTCCACCTAACTACACTTATTAACCCCTAATCTACCGACCGGACCTGAGCGCTACTATAATAAATGTATTAACCCCTAATCCGCCTCACTCCCGCCTCAATAACCCTATAATAAATAGTATTAACCCCTAATATGCCCTCCCTAACATTGCCGACACCTAACTTCAAGTATTAACCCCTAATCTGCCGACAGGAGCTCACCGCTACTCTAATAAATTTATTAACCCCTAAAGCTAAGTCTAACTTTAACCCTAACACCCCCCTAAATTAAATATAATTTAAATCTAACAAAATAAATTAACTCTTATTAAATAAATTATTCCTATTTAAAGCTAAATACTTACCTGTAAAATAAACCCTAATATGGCTACAAAATAAATTATAATTATATTATAGCTATTTTAGGATTTATATTTATTTTACAGGTAACTTTGTATTTATTTTAACCAGGTACAATAGCTATTAAATAGTTAAGAACTATTTAATAGCTAAAATAGTTAAAATAATTAAAAATTACCTGTAAATAAATCCTAACCTAAGATACAATTAAACCTAACACTACACTATCAATAAATAAATTAAATAAAATACCTACAATTATCTACAATTAAACCTAACACTACACTATCAATAAATAAATTAAATACAATTCCTACAAATAAATACAATTAAATAAACTAACTAAAGTACAAAAAATAAAAAAGAACTAAGTTACAAAAAATAAAAAAATATTTACAAACATTAGAAAAATATTACAACAATTTTAAACTAATTACACCTACTCTAAGCCCCCTAATAAAATAACAAAGACCCCCAAAATAAAAAAATGCCCTACCCTATTCTAAATTACAAAAGTTCAAAGCTCTTTTACCTTACCAGCCCTGAACAGGGCCCTTTGCGGGGCATGCCCCAAAGAATTCAGCTCTTTTGCCTGTAAAAAAAAACATAGAATACCCCCCCAACATTACAACCCACCACCCACATACCCCTAATCTAACCCAAACCCCCCTTAAATAAACCTAACACTAAGCCCCTGAAGATCTTCCTACCTTGTCTTCACCATGCCAGGTTCACCGATCGATCCAGAAGAGCCTCCGATGTCTTGATCCAAGCCCAAGCGGGGGGCTGAAGAGTGACGTCCATCCTCCGGCTGAAGTCTTGATCCAAGCGGGCAGAACAGGACATCCGGACCGGCAAACATCTTCATCCAAGCCGCATCTTCTATGTTCTTCAATCCGATGACGACCGGCTGATCTTCAAGACCTCCATCGCGGATCCATCCTTCTTCTCCGACGACTTCCCGACGAATGACGGTTCCTTTAAGGGACGTCATCCAAGATGGCGTCCCTCGAATTCCGATTGGCTGATAGGATTCTATCAGCCAATCGGAATTAAGGTAGGAAAATTCTGATTGGCTGATGGAATCAGCCAATCAGAATCAAGTTCAATCCGATTGGCTGATTTAATCAGCCAATCAGATTGAGCTTGCATTCTATTGGCTGTTCCGATCAGCCAATAGAATGCGAGCTCAATCTGATTGACTGATCGGATCAGCCAATCGGATTGAACTTGATTCTGATTGGCTGATTCCATCAGCCAATCAGAATTTTCCTACCTTAATTCCGATTGGCTGATAGAATCCTATCAGCCAATTGGAATTCGAGGGACGCCATCTTGGATGACGTCCCTTAAAGGAACCGTCATTCGCCGGGAAGTCGTCGGAGAAGAAGGATGGATCCGCGATGGAGGTCTTGAAGATCAGCCGGTCGTCATCGGATTGAAGAACATAGAAGATGCGGCTTGGATGAAGATGTTTGCCCTTCCGGATGTCCTCTTCTGCCCGCTTGGATCAAGACTTCAGCCGGAGGATGGACGTCACTCTTCAGCCCCCCGCTTGGGCTTGGATCAAGACATCGGAAGCTCTTCTGGATCGATCGGTGAACCTGGCATGGTGAAGACAAGGTAGGAAGATCTTCAGGGGCTTAGTGTTAGGTTTATTTAAGGAGGGTTTGGGTTAGATTAGGGGTATGTGGGTGGTGGGTTGTAATGTTGGGGGGGTATTGTATGTTTTTTTTACAGGCAAAAGAGCTGAATTCTTTGGGGCATGCACCGCAAAGGGCCCTGTTCAGGGCTGGTAAGGTAAAAGAGCTTTGAACTTTTGTAATTTAGAATAGGGTAGGGCATTTTTTTATTTTGGGGGTCTTTGTTATTTTATTAGGGGGCTTAGAAGAGGTGTAATTATTTTAAAATTGTTGTAATTTTTTTCTAATGTTTGTAAAAAAAAATTTATTTTTTGTAACTTAGTTCTTTTTTATTATTTTATACTTTAGTTAGTTTATTTAATTGTATTTATTTGTAGGAATTGTATTTAATTTATTTATTGATAGTGTAGTGTTAGGTTTAATTGTAGATAATTGTAGGTATTTTATTTCATTTATTTATTGATAGTGTAGTGTTAGGTTTAATTGTAACTTAGGTTAGGATTTATTTTACAGGTAATTTTGTAATTATTTTAACTATTTTAGCTATTAAATAGTTCTTAACTATTTAATAGCTATTGTACCTGGTTAAAATAAATACAAAGTTGCCTGTAAAATAAATATAAATCCTAAAATAGCTATAATATAATTATAATTTATATTGTAGCTATATTAGGGTTTATTTTACAGGTAAGTATTTAGCTTTAAATAGGAATAATTTATTTAATAAGAGTTAATTTATTTTGTTAGATTTAAATTATATTTAACTTAGGGGGGTGTTAGTGTTAGGGTTAGACTTAGCTTTAGGGGTTAATCCATTTATTACTGTAGCGGTGAGATTCGGTCGGCAGATTAGGGGTTAATAATTGAAGTTAGGTGTCGGCGATGTTAGGGAGGGCAGATTAGGGGTTAATACTATTTATTATAGGGTTATTGAGGCGGGAGTGAGGCGGATTAGGGGTTAATAACTTTATTATAGTAGCGGTGAGATCCGCTCGGCAGATTAGGGGTTAATAAGTGTAGGCAGGTGGAGGCGACGTTGAGGGGGGCAGATTAGGGGTTAATAAATATAATATAGGGGTCGGCGGTGTTAGGGGCAGCAGATTAGGGGTACATAGCTATAATGTAGGTGGCGGCGCTTTGCGGTCGGCAGATTAGGGGTTAATTATTGTAGGTAGCTGGCGGCGACGTTGTGGGGGGCAGGTTAGGGGTTAATAAATATAATATAGGGGTCGGCGGTGTTAGGGGCAGCAGATTAGGGGTACATAAGTATAACGTAGGTGGCGGTCGGCAGATTAGGGGTTAAAAAAAATGTAATCGCGTGGCGGCGATGTGGGGGGACCTCGGTTTAGGGGTACATAGGTAGTTCATGGGTGTTAGTGTACTTTAGAGCACAGTAGTTAAGAGCTTTATAAACCGGCGTTAGCCAAGAAAGCTCTTAACTACTGACTTTTTTCTGCGGCTGGAGTTTTGTCGTTAGATTTCTAACGCTCACTTCAGCCACGACTCTAAATACCGGAGTTAGAAAGATCCCATTGAAAAGATAGGATACGCAATTGACGTAAGGGGATCTGCGGTATGGAAAAGTCGCGGCTGGAAAGTGAGCGTTAGACCCTTTCCTGACTGACTCCAAATACCGGCGGTAGCCTAAAACCAGCGTTAGGAGCCTCTAACGCTGGTTTTGACGGCTACCGCCAAACTCTAAATCTAGGCCTTGGAAACTTATGGGTTAAATGGAGAAGTTATTTGGCTGAAGGGACTTATAACTTTATCAATGTGGATCATGGAGTGTTTAATTAGCGGAATACAGGGCTTTATCTTCATAAACGCTAATTCCATGAGCAGTTTCTTTTTTTGTGTTCTTTCAAGTGGCGCAGTTAGTTATTCACCTCGCTCACATTACGCCCGCACTTCTGGTATATCGGAGCAAAGCTTAGTGAGCTTCTCATTGAGGTGTATCGAATTGCAGGGCTCTGTCGGATGCTAAGTTTTGTTATTCTTTTCATCAATGGATCATTTTCTGTGCTAGGAGGAGAAGATCCTTGCAGAAATATTTTGTTTCCTGACTAGTAGGGGTGTCAATTCCTGTCCGGTAGGAGCTTCAGGCAATCTGAAGGGTTGCTGTGAAGTTTTCTTTATTGCTCTAAAAATTTATAAAATTCTAATAAATTTTGTCAGATTTTATCCTTTCCATCTAATACGAGGAGAGTCCACGGCTTAATTCATTACTTGTGGGAATACAGAACCTGGCCACCAGGAGGAGGCAAAGACACCCCAGCCAAAGGCTTAAATACCTCCCCCACTCCCCTCATCCCCCGTCATTCTTTGCCTTTCGTAACTGGAGGTTGGCAGAGATGTGTCAAAAGATTTCGGAGTAGTCTCTTATGGAGGGTAGTACTCTTCGCAATGGGACTGGAGTTTTAAGTAGTCCTGTCAGCCTCTCAGTGAGACCATGGATGAAAGTTAGAGTCCGGAGATGCAGGGAGAGTCTTTCTTTGAAACCATCCCAACTCATATTAACAGCTCCTTAAGCAATCAGCGTTGACGAGTTTTCGCTGCCTGCTTTCTTCGCTCAAGTCCATTTCCGGAGCGAGGCTACACACTGTCACACTTGAGAGGCCGTGTTCCTGTTCCACGGCGTTGATTCTGGTAAGATCGTTTCATTTTCTATATATGTAATGATAACGCAAGAAGACAGGGTCACAGTGTGGCTCCTTTTATCTGTATAGAATCAAAGGTTAATTTTTCCGGAAGGCGATTATTGAACAGTGGGGATGTATACATGATTGCTTTATTGTGTTATTCATGCTTATTATGCTTCATGTGCCAATACACAAGGATCACTTCAGGTTCTTAAGGTTCGCTTTTCTGGATCAGCACTTCCAGCTTGTAGCTCTCCCATTCGGGCTGGCTACTGCTCCAAGAATCTTCAGGAAGGTTCTCGAAGCTCTTCTCGCGGTGGCGAGATCCAGAGGGATAGTATTAGCTCCTTATCTGGATGACACACTGGTTCAGGCTCTGTCCTACCGGGTAGCAGAGGATCATTCAAGAACCCTTCTCCTTCTTCTGCAATCTTATGGTTGTAAGATAAACTCAGGAAAGAGTTCTCTGGTCTCCAGTACCAGAGTAAAGTTCTTGGGCACGATAATCGACTCCATAGCCATGAAGATATTCCTTACAGATCAGAGACGTTGCAAAATTGTCTCCAACTGTTTTGCCCTTCAATCCTCCTCAAGGCCATCAGTGGCCCAGTGCTTGGAGGTGATTGGGCTCATGGTATCCACTATAGATGTCATTCCGCTTGCCAGATTCCATCTGAGGCCTCTTCAGCTATGCATGCTGAGGCAGTGGAACAGCGATCATTCAGACCTATTCCAACTGATCTCTCTGAACATCAGGTCGAGGGAATCTCCCTCTTGGTGGCTCCGTCCAGATCAGCTGTCCCAGGGGACATCCTTCCTCAGACCATTTTGGGAGATTGTGACTATGGACGTGAGTCTCTCAGGTTGGGGAGCAGCTTGGGGTGCCAGGAAGGCACAGGGCAGGTGGTATTGGAAGGGGTCTCTTCTCCCAATCAACATCTTGGAACTTTGGGCAATCTTCAATGCTCTGGGGGCTTGGTCCCTTTGTGCATCAAAATCTAGATTCTCTGAGGCTGACTGCGTGGAGATTGAACAACTATTCTTAGCCAGAAGAGGATTTTCTGAGAGGGTGATTGATACTCTCATTCAAGCTAGAAAGCCGGTCACCCATCGCATCTATCATAAGGTGTGGAGGACCTACTTACTCTGGTGTGAATCTCGTCGATATTACTGGCATAAGGTCAGGGTATTCAGAATTCTTTCTTTCCTCCAGGATGGTATGGAGAAAAGGCACTTTCGGTGTTGTTACACAAGAAGCTTCCTGAGCTCCCTGATGTACAGTCTTTCGTTCAGGCCCTGTCCAGGATCAGGCCTGTGTTTAGACATTCTGCTCCTCCTTGGAGTCTGAATCTGGTTCTGAAGGTTCTGCAGGGGGCTCCGTTCGAGCCTATGCATTCACTTGACATTAAGGCCCATATTTAACAAAGGTCTTGCGGACCTGATCCGACACTGCGGATCAGGTCCGCAAGACCTCGCTGAATGCGGAGAGCAATACGCTCTCCGTATTCAGCATTGCACCAGCAGCTCACAAGAGCTGCTGGTGCAACGCCGCCCCCTGCAGACTCGCGGCCAATCGGCCGCCAGCAGTGGGGTGTCAATCAACCCGATCGTACTCGATCAGGTTGATTTCCGGTGATGTCTGTCCGCCTGCTCCGAGCAGACGGACAGCGTTATGGAGCAGCGGTCTTTGTGACCGCTGCTTCATAACTGCTGTTTCTGGCGAGTCTGAAGATTCGCCAGAAACAGGGGCCCACAAGCTCCGTACAGAGCTTGTTAAATGGGCCCCTTTGACTCTGTCTTGGAAGGTTCTCTTTCTACTGACCATTGCCTCGGTTCGCAGGTTGTCTGAATTGGCAGCCTTGCAATGTGAGTCTCCTTACCTGGTTTTCCATACAGATAAGGCTCTGCGTTTTCTCCCTAAGGTGGTGTCTGATCGTAACATTAGTCAGGATATTGTGGTTCCTTCCTTGTGTCCTAATCCTTCTTCTTCGAAGGAATGGTTACTTCATAACTTGGATGTGGTTCGAGCCTTGAAATTCTATCTTCAGGCTATGAAGGATTTCAGACAAACCTCAGCTTTGTTTGTTGTCTATTAAGGGAAGCGTAAGGGGCAGAAGGCTTCTTCCACTTCCTTATCCTTTTGGCTGAGGAGCTTGATTCATTTGGCCTATGAGACAGTGGGACATAAGCCTCCTTAGAGGATTACGGCTTACTCAACTAGAGCTGTGGCTTCTTCTTGGGCCTTTAAGAACAAGGCCTCTATGGAGCAGATTTGTAAGGCAGCTACCTGGTCCTCCTTACACACTTTCACAAAGTTTTACAAATTTTACATTTTTGCTTAGGCTGAGGCTGTGTTTGGGAGAAAGGTTTTACAGGCTGTGGTGCCCTCAGTTTAGGGTCCGTCTTTCTTTTTACCCTCCTGTTATTCATTCAGTGTCCTCTAGAGCTTGGGTATTTGTTTCCCACAAGTAATAAATGAAGCCGTGGACTATCTTCATATTAGATGGAAAACATAAATTATGCTTACCTGATAATTTCCTTCCCATCGTTATGAGGAGAGTCCACGGCTCCCGCCTAGTTCTCCGCTGGGCGGACCTAAAATTCTTTTGTTTTCCTTCTGGCACCATTTATACCCTGATATTTCTATTACTGTTCCTTGTTCCCTCGGCAGAATGACTGGGGGATGAGGGGAGTGGGGGAGGTATTTATGCCTTTGGCTGGGGTGTCTTTGCCTCCTCCTGGTGACCAGGTTCTGTATTCCCACAAGTAATGAATAAAGCCGTGGACTCTCCTCGTAACGATGGAAATGAAATTATTAGGTAAGCATAATTTATGTTTTTTCAATATTAATAACTGTTGAATTCTGTAAAATGGATTCAGAGTTAGATCAATCCATGTCTGTTGATAAATGCTTATTATGTTTAGAGGCTCAAATGTTTTGCCAATGCAATTTTGTTCCTCATGTTTATCCAAAACGTTCAAATTTAAAGACAAATTTACTCCCTTCTGAGCCAAATGCCTCTCAGGATAATGCTGTGCATGACATGCCTCAGCTTTCTCCTCAAAACGTCCCAAGCCTTGATGGTTTCCCATACTGTGCCTTCTGTGTCCTCTCAAACTCCTGGGGATGTTTATTTACCTGGGGATTTTGCAGATCAGATTACTTCTGCAGTGACAGCGGCTTTGTCAGCTTTCCCTTCTTGGGGTAAGCATAAGAGAAAATCTAAACATTTATCCCTCTAAATCTGGCTGGTCAACCTTTCTCACTTGTCTGATGAGGAAAATACTTCAGTAGCTTCTAAAATTGAAATTTCAGACTCTGACTCTTTGGTGGTGAAATCTTCTGAATCTGAAGAAGTTAATTTTAGGTTTAAGCTTGAGCATCTCCGGTTACTTCTGAAGGAAGTTCTAGCTAATTTGGACGACTCTGAACCTTCGGTTGCTGCCAACCTTAAGACGTCTTCTAAACTGAATAAAGTTTGAGTCTCCTTCTTCTGATGATGTTTTTCCTGTTCCTAGGAACATTTCTGAAGTAATAGCTCAGGTCCCTTTTTCCCCTTCCCCTGTTTTTAAAAAGATGTTTCCTGTTGCTGACTCTATTTCAGACTCATGGCGCACCGTACCTAAGGTTGAGGGAGCTATTTCTACTCTAGGTAAGAGGACTACCATTCCTATAGAGGATAGTTGTTCTTTTAAGGACCCTAAGGATAAAAAGATGGAGGCTTATTTAAAAAAGATGTATGTCCATCAGGGTTTTCAGTGGCAACCTGCAGCGAGTATTGCCACGGTTGCGGGAGCAGCATTTTATTGGTGCGATGACCTGTCTGATCTATTTCAGAAGAGACTACAGTAGAGGAGATCCAAGTTAGGATCAAGGCTCTTAAACTGGACAATACCTTTATCTGTGATGCCAACATGCAGGTAATTAGACTGGGAGCTAAGATATCTAGCTTCACTGTTTTAGCTCTGTGGTTAAAATCTTGGTCAGCTGATGTCTCTTCAAAGGCCAAGCTTTTGGCTTTGGCTTATAAGGGTAAGACTTTGTTTGGACCTAGTCTGGAGGAGATCATTTCAGAGATTACGGGTGGAAAGTGATCTTTCCTACATTAGGACAAGAAGAACAGACCTAATGGTTGTCAAACTTCTAATTTTCATTCCTTTTGGAACTTTAAGGGACAGAAGTTTGCCTCTTCCTCTTCCAAGCCAGACCAATCCAGGTCCACTTGGAAGTCCAGCCAGCCCTGGAATAAGGAAAAACAAAACAAAAAGCCTTCCTCTGACTCAGCACGAAGACTTTTTCTTTTTCGACAGGCTTGGATGCACAATGTCCCAGATCCATGAGCTGTGGACATAGTATCCCAGGATTACAAAATAGGATTCAAATATCGCCCTCCAAGGGGCATATTTCTTCTGTCAAGACTATCCTCAAACCAGGTAAAGAGGGAAACATTCTTAAATTGCGTAAAGGACCTATCCTCCCTGGGAGTTATCGTTCCAGTCCCTCTAGAAGAACAGGGTCTAGGATTCTATTCAAATCTATTTGTGGTTCCCAAAAAGGAGGGAACTTTTCTCCCCATCCTAGATCTTAAGTGCCTCAACAAATTCCTCGGGGTTCTGTCCTTCAAGATGGAAACTATTCATTCCATTCTTCCATTGGTCCAGAAAGGTCAGTTCATGACGACCATAGACCTGAAGGATGTGTACTTACACGTTCCCATTCACAGGGATCTCTACCAGTTTCTAAGGTTTGCCTTTCTGCCTTTCTAAACAAGCATTTCCAGTTTATTGCACTTCCATTTGGTCTTGCCACAGCTCCCAGAGTATTCTCAAAGGTTCTGGGAGCTCTACTGGCAGTGATCAGATCCCATGGAATTGCAGTGGTGCCTTATCTAGACAACATCTTGGTTCAGGCATCATTTTTTCAACTAGCAAAATCTTATACAGAGACGTTGTTGCCTTTTCTACGTTCCCTAGGGTAGAAAGTGAATCTGGAGAAGAGTTCTCTAGTTCCATCTACAAGGGTGACTTTCCTAGGGACATTTATAGATTGTCTGATTATGAAGATTTTCCTGACAGACGTCAGAAAATCCAAACTTCTGGCTTCTTGCCTTTCCCTCCAGTCAATGCAAAGAGGCGATTGGTCTGTTCCTGTTGCTCAGTTCCATCTGCGACCACTGCAACTTTGCATGCTCCGTCAATGGAACGGAGACCATTCAGATTAATCGCAGAGGATAAATCTGGACCTCTTAACAAGAGACTCTCTCTCGTGGTGGATTTCTCAGGAAAATCTATCTTGGGGCACTTGTTTCTCCTGAGACCTTCCTGTGTGATTGTGACTACGGATGCCAGCCTGTCAGGCTGGGGAGCTTTTTGGGGTTCTCTGAAGGCTCAGGGCCTGTGGTTTCTGGAAGAGTCCTCTCTTCCCATAAACATCTTGGCGTTGAGAGCAATCTTCATTGCCTTGATAGCTTGACCTCAATTATCTTTAGTCCGGTTTATCAGATTCCAGTTGGACAACATCACCTCAGTGGCTTACATCAACCACCAGGGAGGAACTTGGAGCTCCTTAGCCATGAAGGAGGTGACTCACATTCTGCAGTGGGCAGAAGCTCAGGATTGTCTTCTATCTGCCATCCACCTTCCAGGAGTGGACAATTAGGAGGCGGATTTTCTGAGCAGATGGACTTTTCATCCTGGGGAGTGGGCTCTACATCCGTAAGTTTTCTCCAGCATAACCCTCATGTGGGGGTTTATGGTGTTTGATCTGATGGCGTCTCGTCAGAATGCCAAGCTTCCAAAAGTATGGTTTAAGGTCTAGAGATCCTCAGGCCGCCCTGATAGATGCCCTGGCGGTTCCGTGGGATTTCAGTCTAGCATACCTGTTTCCTCCGTTTGCTCTCCTTCCACGAGTCATTGCTCGTATCAAGCAGGAGAGAACGTCTGTGATCCTAATAGCTCCTGCCTGACCTCGCAGTATCTGGTTTGCAGATCTAGTGAAGATGTCATCTCTTCCACCTTGGAGGTTACCTCTGAGGAAGGACCTTCTAATTCAAGGTCCATTCCTCCATCCAAATCTAGATTCTCTGAACCTGACTGCTTGGAGATTGAACGTCTAGTTCTGTCTAGATGTGGTTTTTCAGAAGCGGTCATTGATACTACGCTTTAGGCTCGTAAACCTGTTACTCGCAGGATTTACCATAAGGTATGGCGTAAATACCTTTTTTGGTGCGAAGCTTAGGGTTTCTCCTGGAGTCGGGTGAGGATTCCCCAAATTTTATTGTTTCTTCAGTATGGTCTATTCTTTTGCACAAACGTCTGGTAGATTTACCAGATGTTCAAGCTTTTGTTCAGGCCCTGGTCAGAATCAGGCCTGTGTTTAAACCTGTTGCTCCTCCTTGGATCCTTAACCTAGTTCTTAAAGTTTTGCAGCAGGCTCCATTTGAGCCGATGCATGTTGTTCATATAAAGTTGTTATTGTGTAAGGTTTTGATTCGCCTTTCTATTTCATCCGCTCGCAGAGTTTCTGAGCTGTCAGCTTGGCAGTGTGATTCCCTGTACCTTATTTTTCATTGAGATAAGGCGGTCCTTCATACTAAATTAGGGTTTCTCCCTAAGGTGGTGTCAGATCGAAACATTAATCAGGAAATTGTTGTTTCTTCTTTTTGTCCTCATCCCTCTATTCATAAGGAACATCTTTTGCATAACTTGGATGTTGTGCGTGCTCTAAAATTTTACCTTAAAGCTACTAAACATTTTCGACAATCTTCTGTCCTGTTTGCAGTTTTCTCTGGAAAACGTAAGGGTCAGAAGGTCACTTCTACTACTCTTTCCCTCTGGTTAAGAAGTATGATTTGTTTTGCTTATGAGACTGCTGGACACTGCGGTGAAGTCTTCTTCCAAGCAGCGACCTCTTCTTTCTTCTTCCAGGAACATCCGGCATGCAATAGCCAATAGAATTTCAGTAGCTCTCATCCTATTGGCTGATTTGAACAGCAATAGGATTTGAGTAGCTTTCATCCTCAAGGGACGCCATTTTTGATCGCGTACCTTGTATTCTATATCCAGTGTACGACAGAGATCATATGAATAGGATCCAACATGCTCCATGGCTCTGCGGTCGCCGGTCTTCAGTTCCAGGGCCGCCGGTCTTCAGCTCCGCGTTCATCTGTCTCCAGCTCCGCTCTGTGCCGGATTTTCCTGGAAGACTGGCAGTAAAAGAGCTAAATGCCATTTGAAGGGCAATGCCCAACAAATGCCCTTTTCAGGGCAATGGGTAGTTTAGGTTTTTTAGTGTTCTTTTATTTTGGTGGGTTTGGTGGGTGGGGGGGTTTGCTGTTAGGGGGGACTTTTTGTTGCAAAAGAGCTGATTATCTTGGGGAAATGCCCTGCAAAAAGCCCTTTTAAGGGATACTGGTAGTTTATTTTTAGAGTAGGGGGTGTTTTTATTTTGGGGGGGCTTTTTTATTTTCATAGGGATTAGATATTATTTTGTAAAATTTGCTAAATTTTTTATTTTTTATTTTATGTAATCTTAGATTTTTTTATTTTCTGTAATTGTAGCTTAAAGGGACAGTCTACACCAGAATTTTAATTTTGATTAGACTGTCCCTTTAATTTATACTTAGTTAATTTTTATTTTTAAAGTAGTGTTAGGTTTTTTTATTTTAATAGTAACTTTAGTATTTTGTAATTTAGGTAATTTGGGTTCATTTAGGGGGTGTTAGGTTAGGGGGTGTTAGGTTAGGGGTTAGGTTTATTGCGTTGTGGGCTTTGGCGGTTTAGGGGTTAATACTTTGATAGGTTTGTTGCGTTGTGGGCTTTGGCGGATATAGGTGTTAATACACTTTATTAGTTATTGCGGTGGGGGATTGCGGTTGACAGGTAGATAGATATTGCACATGCGTTAGGTGTTAGTTTATTTTTGAAGGCATTTTCGGAAGTTACGGTGCTCCCATACTCAGCGCAAGGCCTGCTGTGGCTGCCTTGTATGGCGAGGTGAAAATGGAGTAAAATTTCTCCATTTTCACCACGTAAGTCCTTGCGCTGAATATTGGATACTGATTTGCAACGCGGTCCCATGTTAGTTTATGGGAGTAAAAATTGCGGGCGACCGGTGAAATATAAGCGCGTAACTTGCTTGCTATGCCGTATATGTAATACCAAAACCGCGTAAAAACCGGCGTCGCCGGCTTTTGTGGGCGACGCCACATATGTAATGGGGCCCTAGGTGTTTAGGGGTTAATAGGCTAAGAGCTTATTTTGATGGGGGTTGTGGCAGTTTGGAGTTTAATATGTTAGAGGGCTTATTGTAATGGTGGTTGTGGAGGTTTATGGGGTTAATAGGTTAGGGGGTGGTTAGGTCTTTAAGTTATGGCAGATTAGTGTAGGCTGTGCTGGGGGTGAGAGCTCATAAGGGGTTAATAGTTTAGTTTAGCATTGCATTTATGTACAATGTTAAAATTCTATGCATTATCATGTATCATGCATATTATTTTAAGTATTATATTTCATTGTTGCTTGTTAAATTATATATTTATGTTTAAAATAATAAAATGAGCAATCAAAAATAATTACAATTATATACAATACTTAAAATAATATACATTATACATGACAATGCATATCATCTTAACATTGTAAATAAATGTAGCAACATAGCTCCTATAGGCCTAGATTACAAGTTTTGTGTCATGGTGCGGTACGGCTATTACCGTTGAAAAATTGGCCATTGCTAGAGTTACAGCCTATACCAACACGAGCCATTCTGCCATCTGAGACCAGGGGTTATGGATTTTGCGAAACAAAAATGTTTCACAAAACTCATAACTAAAATGTTACGAAGTACACTAACACCCATAAACTACCTATTAACCCCTAAACTGCCACCCTCCCGCATCGCAAACACTATATAAAATCTATTAACCCCTAATCTGCCGCCCACCCACATCGCGACTATTAAATAAACCTATTAACCCCTATTCCGCCGCCCAACCACATCGTCAACACTAAATAAATCTAGTAACCCCTAATTCACTGCTCCCCGACATCGCCGACACTAAATAAACCTATTAACCCCTAAACCGCCGACCCCCTACATCACAACTAATAAATAAACCTATTAACCTCTAAACCACCGGACCCCCACATCGCAAAACACTAAATGAAACTATTACCCCTAAACCTAACACCCCCTAACTTTAAATTCAAAGTTACAATATAACTATCTTAAATTAAATAAAAACTTACCTGTGAAATAAAAAACTAACTAACATTAAACTATAAATTAACCTAACATTACTATTCTAATAAAATAAAAAAAACTACCAATTCAAAAACCTAAATTATACTTTTAAAAAAACCTAATACTACGAAAAAAAATAAAAAAAAATAAAAAAAAATATAACATTACAAAAAATAATAAGCACTAAATTAGATATGTGCATGATCGAAAAATTTGGTTCGGTTCGGATCAATTTGGAGGTTTTCGAATTTCGTTTCGGATCGATACGTATTCGGAAAACTTCGTATGAATTCGTTTCGGATTCGTTTTGGATTCATGCGGATTCGAAAAAATTTGGCTGGATTCGGTTCGATTCGGTTCGGTTCGGAAATTCGGAATTTCGGTATGTGTACTGTGTATTAGACTAGTATTATGTACTGTATATTAGGTGTAACCCATAGCAGAGTGATATAACCTAATATACTGTACAATACTAGTGTAATCCATGTCCATCCGAATTTACCAATAAATCCGAACTAATTCGGATTTATTCAGTAAATTCGGCAGTATTTTAATTCAGAAATTCGGTTCGATCCGAATCTCCGAATTTGCTGAATTTTCTGAATTTCTGAATCGAACCGAACCGAATTGCACATGTCTACACTAAATTACAAGAAAAAAACCCCTCTAAGATTACAAAAAATAATAAATGAAAATATCAAAAATAAAACCAATTACACCTAATCTAATAGCTCTATAAAAATAAAAAAGCTCCTCCAAAATAAAAACACCCCCTAACCTACAATAAACTACCAATAAGCTACCCATTTGCCCCTAAAGGGGCATTTGTATGGGCATTGCCCTTAAAGGGGCATTCAGCTCTTTTACAAGCCCAAAGCCCTAATCTTAAAAAAAAACAAAAACCTAACACTAACCCCAGAATATCTACTCACAGTTCCTGAAGTCCAGACATCCATCTCCATCCAGGCAGTGAGAAGTCTTCATCCAAGCAGCGAGAAGTCTTCAACCAAGCGGCAAGAAGTCTTTATCCAGGCGGCAACATCTTCATCCATTGCAGGGGTGTCTTTTATCTTCATCCCGGCGGCGCGGAGCGGAGTTATCCTAGACCGGCGATGTAACTCCATACACTAAAGTTGAATGCAAGATACCAGTTTTAAAATGGCGTACCTTGCATTCCTATTGGCTCTGATTTGATTATTCAAGTAGTAAGTAGTTTGAGCAACCCTCTTCCTGCCTCGGACACCCAATGAGCCTCAAAAGGAGAACCCAACTAAACGATTGCCGCCATTATAACATAGTAATAAATAGGGTAAAGGAGGGTGGGAAAAAACTTCCAAGGAATCCACAGCAGCAAAGAGGAAGTGGATTCTATGCTCAACAAATATAAAGGGTGAGTAAATCCCTCCCATACCAAATGCATTATTGTAACAACATACATACTCAGCACTCACTCAACCAGGCCTTAACCCTTAGTTTTGTTCATGGCTAGTTGCCCTACACTAGCTTAGGTGTAGGCGTCCTGAGGGAGTTCCAGGGGAGTGTAGCTAAGACATGACCTAGGTGTAGGCGGTATTAGGGAGCTAGTTGGGTGATCTATAGCTAAAGTGTGACATAGATGTAGGCATTCTGTGAGAGTTAGCCGGGCATTCCTGGGAAATAATCTGCACCTTGATAGGCATACATCGCCAACAGGGTGATATATTCCAATCTCTGAAGTACAGCTTACGAGTAGGGTGTCAGCAATGTTTGCCTCTCCAACATTGTAACAACAACATACTTACTCAGCATTCACTCAACCAGGCCTTAAACCTTAGTTTCGTTCCAGGATAGTTGCCCTGCACTATCTTAAGGGATTAAATGCCCTACTATCCTGAGTGGCTGACTATACATTAATAATAATAACCAAATAACTTAGCTACATAATAATAATTAAACATAAATAAAACACGGAACACAGGAGGTGGATGAAAAGACCCTCGGGTCATATTTATTACCCAGCACTGGGAACTGCAATAATGAAATGAATACATGGATGGCAGCAATCGGGGCCTAAGTATCTAATATATAACTCCTTCTAGAAAGTGGACAGTGGCCATAGCTGGAGACAAAAGGCAGAGATAGCTTGATGCAAATAATTATCTTAGGTAGTTCTTGGCCCACTGTACACCAGTCAGAGTCTGGGGACATCACCCTGACTGCAATGGCCCTCACTCAACCTCCTTACAGCCTGCAGCCATGATCCTGACCACCCACCACAAGAGACAGACCTTTTATTTTAAAGGTCCAGACTGTTGCCACCGCAAACACACTATAAATTTAGGAGTAGTGCCTGCCTGATGTTCTGTAAAAAAAGGTCCACTCCTATGGGCTCCAAATGAACCCAATCTTGGTGGTACAAGTACTTATGGGCTGCAGAAATGTTCCTGTGCTCAATAACAAAACCCTCAACTTCCCTAACAATTTTTTTCATGTCCCTGTTGATCTTTTTTCTCCACCTCAATCTAGGGTACACATTCGACCACCTGGAAACCATAGTTTGAACTGCCGCAAATCTTCCTGTATTGCCCGCATTAAATCTAAGATGGGGATAGCCCCCCATGTCATTGCCGCCTGCATGGATAATGAGGATGTGTGGTTTCTCCCACCTCCTAGCGTCGTCCTGCAGCAATGCAGGCCGATCTGCCCAGCACAAACCCCTATGTCCCAACCATCACAGCACAGCCGTAGCCAAGAAGAATCCCAGCTGCCTTCCTCTTGGCACAGCTAACGCATGAATGGAAGCCAAACAGGACCTGGTTGTGTTCCTTAAAAAGAAAAAACTGTAGCGATAACAGGGCGATACAACACTCTTCCAAACCCCTACTAACCAAACACAAACCATCAGGTAATACCAAGTTATCATAAATTATGACTAATATTGGAGCTGCAGAGGTCTGACGTAAGATCTATACCGCTGAGATCTCTTTCGCCCAAACTCAGCTTCAGTAGTAGCTGCCCCCACCCTAAAAGACTCGGATGCAATACGCGAAGGGTCAAGGCCCGTGCATTGGGCAACCCTCCCCAAAATTCTCCTAAACTGAAACCGTGTCAGTGGCTCCCCCTTTGCATGAATCAAGAATCTGGAGAACCTTTCAGGCCGCACCTCGAATAAAAGCAGCAACGGTCAACAGGTGTCAGTGTTTTTTCCCTGTTTGTTTGTCATGTGCTGCTGGCAGCCATTTTACTCACCTCTCTTGCTGACTATGGTGCATTGTGGGGGATGCTGCTCACTTCCTGCACTTCCATTTATGGCCAAACTGGTGTGCATCATCCGTGTGAGACAGGATGCAGTCTCAGAATTGTGATGTCATCACGTATTATTTAAAGGCTTCTGTTCAGTATGCTTTGCCTTTGCGTTGTCTCAGACCTATTTGTGAGAGTTCCTGTGTATTACCTGGCTGCCTGACGTCCTTCCTGGTTCCTGATCCCTGGCTTGTTCCTGACTCTGCTGTTTTCCTTGTTCCTGATTCCGGCTTGTCTGACTATTCGCTTTGGCTCCTGACTCGGC